>NW_028301408.1:0-45246 GCF_061612785.1 Hesperophylax consimilis | reverse complement strand
TTATTAATTTTTAAGTTTAATTTATATAGATTATCTCTAAGTATTAGATTTTTAAAATTTTATAAGATAATTACATTCAAATTTTTAAATAATCTCAATAATTTTAAAAATTTATATCACAATTAACTCTTTATTTATACGTATATAGAATTTTTTATCGTTCCAAAATTTTTATTTATATTTATTATATAATAAATTTATTTCTATTCAAAAAAATAATGACTATATTAATTTTTAAGTTTAATTTATATAGATTATCTCTAAGTATTAGATTTTTAAAATTTTATAAGATAATTACATTCAAATTTTTTAAATAATCTCAATAATTTTAAAAATTTAATATCACAATTAACTCTTTATTTATACGTATATAGAATTTTTTATCGTTCCAAAATTTTATTTATATTTATTATATAATAAATTTATTTCTATTCAAAAAAATAATTTTTTTCCTTATTAAATTTTTTTATCGTTCCAAAATTTTTATTTATATTTATTATATAATAAATTTATTTCTATTCAAAAAAATAATGACTATATTAATTTTTAAGTTTAATTTTAATATAGATTATCTCTAAGTATTAGATTTTTAAAATTTTATAAGATAATTACATTCAAATTTTTAAATAATCTCAATAATTTTAAAAATTTATATCACAATTAATTCTTTATTTATACGTATATAGAATTTTTTTATCGTTCCAAAATTTTTATTTATATTATTATATAATAAATTTATTTCTATTCAAAAAAATAATGACTATATTAATTTTTAAGTTTAATTTATATAGATTATCTCTAAGTATTAGATTTTTAAAATTTTATAAGATAATTACATTCAAATTTTTAAATAATCTCAATAATTTTAAAAATTTATATCACAATTAACTCTTTATTTATACGTATATAGAATTTTTTATCGTTCCAAAATTTTTATTTATATTTATTATATAATAAATTTATTTCTATTCAAAAAAATAATTTTTTTCCTTATTAAATTTTTTTATCGTTCCAAAATTTTTATTTATATTTATTATATAATAAATTTATTTCTATTCAAAAAAATAATGGACTATATTAATTTTTAAGTTTAATTTATATAGATTATCTCTAAGTATTAGATTTTTAAAATTTTATAAGATAATTACATTCAAATTTTTTAAATAATCTCAATAATTTTAAAAATTTATATCACAATTAACTCTTTATTTATACGTATATAGAATTTTTTATTGTTCCAAAATTTTTATTTATATTTATTATATAATAAATTTATTTCTATTCAAAAAAATAATGACTATATTAATTTTTAAGTTTAATTTATATAGATTATCTCTAAGTATTAGATTTTTAAAATTTTATAAGATAATTACATTCAAATTTTTAAATAATCTCAATAATTTTAAAAATTTATATCACAATTAACTCTTTATTTATACGTATATAGAATTTTTTATCGTTCCAAAATTTTTATTTATATTTATTATATAATAAATTTATTTCTATTCAAAAAAATAATTTTTTTCCTTATTAAATTTTTTTATCGTTCCAAAATTTTTATTTATATTTATTATATAATAAATTTATTTCTATTCAAAAAAAATAATGACTATATTAATTTTTAAGTTTAATTTATATAGATTATCTCTAAGTATTAGATTTTTAAAATTTTATAAGATAATTACATTCAAATTTTTAAATAATCTCAATAATTTTAAAAAATTTATATCACAATTAACTCTTTATTTATACGTATATAGAAATTTTTTATCGTTCCAAAATTTTTATTTATATTTATTATATAATAAATTTATTTCTATTCAAAAAAATAATTTTTTTCCTTATTAAATTTTTTTATCGTTCCAAAATTTTTATTTATATTTATTATATAATAAATTTATTTCTATTCAAAAAAATAATGACTATATTAATTTTTAAGTTTAATTTATATAGATTATCTCTAAGTATTAGATTTTTAAAATTTTATAAGATAATTACATTCAATTTTTTAAATAATCTCAATAATTTTAAAAATTTATATCACAATTAACTTTTTATTTATACGTATATAGAATTTTTTATCGTTCCAAAATTTTTATTTATATTTATTATATAATAAATTTATTTCTATTCAAAAAAATAATTTTTTTCCTATTAAATTTTTTTATCGTTCCAAAATTTTTATTTATATTTATTATATAATAAATTTATTTCTATTCAAAAAAATAATGACTATATTAATTTTTAAGTTTAATTTATATAGATTATCTCTAAGTATTAGATTTTTAAAATTTTATAAGATAATTACATTCAAATTTTTAAATAATCTCAATAATTTTAAAAATTTATATCACAATTAAATTCTTTATTTATACGTATATAGAATTTTTTATCGTTCCAAAATTTTTATTTATATTTATTATATAATAAATTTATTTCTATTCAAAAAAATAATGACTATATTAATTTTTTAAGTTTAATTTATATAGATTATCTCTAAGTATTAGATTTTTAAAATTTTATAAGATAATTACATTCAAATTTTTAAATAATCTCAATAATTTTAAAAATTTATATCACAATTAACTCTTTATTTATACGTATATAGAATTTTTTATCGTTCCAAAATTTTTATTTATATTTATTATATAATAAATTTATTTCTATTCAAAAAAATAATTTTTTTTCCTTATTAAATTTTTTTATCGTTCCAAAATTTTTATTTATATTTATTATATAATAAATTTATTTCTATTCAAAAAAATAATGACTATATTAATTTTTAAGTTTAATTTATATAGATTATCTCTAAGTATTAGATTTTTAAAATTTTATAAGATAATTACATTCAAATTTTTAAATAATCTCAATAATTTTAAAAATTTATATCACAATTAACTCTTTATTTATACGTATATAGAATTTTTTATTGTTCCAAATTTTTATTTATATTTATTATATAATAAATTTATTTCTATTCAAAAAATAATGACTATATTAATTTTTAAGTTTAATTTATATAGATTATCTCTAAGTATTAGATTTTTAAAATTTTATAAGATAATTACATTCAAATTTTTAAATAATCTCAATAATTTTAAAAATTTATATCACAATTAACTCTTTATTTATACGTATATAGAATTTTTTATCGTTCCAAAATTTTTATTTATATTTATTATATAATAAATTTATTTCTATTCAAAAAAATAATTTTTTTCCTTATTAAATTTTTTTATCGTTCCAAAATTTTTATTTATATTTATTATATAATAAATTTATTTCTATTCAAAAAAATAATGACTATATTAATTTTTAAGTTTAATTTATATAGATTATCTCTAAGTATTAGATTTTTAAAATTTTATAAGATAATTACATTCAAATTTTTAAATAATCTCCAATAATTTTAAAAATTTATATCACAATTAATTCTTTTATTTATACGTATATAGAATTTTTTATCGTTCCAAAATTTTTATTTATATTTATTATATAATAAATTTATTTCTATTCAAAAAAATAATGACTATATTAATTTTTAAGTTTAATTTATATAGATTATCTCTAAGTATTAGATTTTTAAAATTTTATAAGATAATTACATTCAAATTTTTAAATAATCTCAATAATTTTAAAAAATTTATATCACAATTAACTCTTTATTTATACGTATATAGAATTTTTATCGTTCCAAAATTTTTATTTATATTTATTATATAATAAATTTATTTCTATTCAAAAAAATAATTTTTTTTTCCTTATTAAATTTTTTTATCGTTCCAAAATTTTTATTTATATTTATTATATAATAAATTTATTTCTATTCAAAAAAATAATGACTATATTAATTTTTAAGTTTAATTTATATAGATTATCTCTAAGTATTAGATTTTTAAAATTTTATAAGATAATTACATTCAAATTTTTAAATAATCTCAATAATTTTAAAAATTTATATCACAATTAACTCTTTATTTATACGTATATAGAATTTTTATTGTTCCAAAATTTTTATTTATATTTATTATATAATAAATTTATTTCTATTCAAAAAATAATGACTATATTAATTTTTAAGTTTAATTTATATAGATTATCTCTAAGTATTAGATTTTTAAAATTTTATAAGATAATTACATTCAAATTTTTAAATAATCTCAATAATTTTAAAAATTTATATCACAATTAACTCTTTATTTATACGTATATAGAATTTTTTTATCGTTCCAAAATTTTTATTTATATTTATTATATAATAAATTTATTTCTATTCAAAAAAATAATTTTTTTCCTTATTAAAATTTTTTTATCGTTCCAAAATTTTTATTTATATTTATTATATAATAAATTTATTTCTATTCAAAAAAATAATGACTATATTAATTTTAAGTTTAATTTATATAGATTTATCTCTAAGTATTAGATTTTTAAAATTTTATAAGATAATTACATTCAAAATTTTTAAATAATCTCAATAATTTTAAAAATTTATATCACAATTAACTCTTTATTTATACGTATATAGAATTTTTTATCGTTCCAAAATTTTTATTTATATTTATTATATAATAAATTTATTTCTATTCAAAAAAATAATTTTTTTCCTTATTAAATTTTTTTATCGTTCCAAAATTTTTATTTATATTTATTATATAATAAATTTATTTCTATTCAAAAAAATAATGACTATATTAATTTTTAAGTTTAATTTATATAGATTATCTCTAAGTATTAGATTTTTAAAATTTTATAAGATAATTACATTCAAATTTTTAAATAATCTCAATAATTTTAAAAATTTATATCACAATTAACTCTTTATTTATACGTATATAGAATTTTTTATCGTTCCAAAATTTTTATTTATATTTATTATATAATAAATTTATTTCTATTCAAAAAAATAATGACTATATTAATTTTTAAGTTTAATTTATATAGATTATCTCTAAGTATTAGATTTTTAAAATTTTATAAGATAATTACATTCAAATTTTTAAATAATCTCAATAATTTTAAAAATTTATATCACAATTAACTCTTTATTTATACGTATATAGAATTTTTTATCGTTCCAAAATTTTTATTTATATTATTATATAATAAATTTATTTCTATTCAAAAAAATAATTTTTTTCCTTATTAAATTTTTTTATCGTTCCAAAATTTTTATTTATATTTATTATATAATAAATTTATTTCTATTCAAAAAAATAATGACTATATTAATTTTTAAGTTTAATTTATATAGATTATCTCTAAGTATTAGATTTTTAAAATTTTATAAGATAATTACATTCAAATTTTTAAATAATCTCAATAATTTTAAAAAATTTATATCACAATTAACTCTTTATTTATACGTATATAGAATTTTTTATCGTTCCAAAATTTTTTATTTATATTTATTATATAATAAATTTATTTCTATTCAAAAAAATAATGACTATTAATTTTTAAGTTTAATTTATATAGATTATCTCTAAGTATTAGATTTTTAAAATTTTATAAGATAATTACATTCAAATTTTTAAATAATCTCAATAATTTTAAAAAATTTATATCACAATTAACTCTTTATTTATACGTATATAGAATTTTTTATCGTTCAAATTTTTATTTATTATTTATTATATAATAAATTTATTTCTATTCAAAAAAATAATTTTTTTCCTTATTAAATTTTTTTATCGTTCCAAAATTTTTATTTATATTTATTATATAATAAATTTATTTCTATTCAAAAAAATAATGACTATATTAATTTTTAAGTTTAATTTATATAGATTATCTCTAAGTATTAGATTTTTAAAATTTTATAAGATAATTAACTCTTTATTTATACGTATATAGAATTTTTTTATCGTTCCAAAATTTTTATTTATATTTATTATATAATAAATTTATTTCTATTCAAAAAAAATAATTTTTTTTCCTTATTAAATTTTTTTATCGTTCCAAAATTTTTATTTATATTTATTATATAATAAATTTATTTCTATTCAAAAAATAATGACTATATTAATTTTTAAGTTTAATTTATATAGATTATCTCTAAGTATTAGATTTTTAAAATTTTATAAGATAATTACATTCAAAATTTTTAAATAATCTCAATAATTTTTAAAAATTTATATCACAATTAACTCTTTATTTATACGTATATAGAATTTTTTATCGTTCCAAAATTTTTATTTATATTTATTATATAATAAATTTATTTCTATTCAAAAAAATAATGACTATATTAATTTTTAAGTTTAATTTATATAGATTATCTCTAAGTATTAGATTTTTAAAATTTTATAAGATAATTACATTTCAAATTTTTAAATAATCTCAATAATTTTAAAAATTTATATCACAATTAACTCTTTATTTATACGTATATAGAATTTTTATCGTTCCAAAATTTTTATTTATATTTATTATATAATAAATTTATTTCTATTCAAAAAAATAATTTTTTTCCTTATTAAATTTTTTTATCGTTCCAAAATTTTTATTTATATTTATTATATAATAAATTTATTTCTATTCAAAAAAATAATGACTATATTAATTTTTAAGTTTAATTTATATAGATTATCTCTAAGTATTAGATTTTTAAAATTTTATAAGATAATTACATTCAAATTTTTAAATAATCTCAATAATTTTTAAAATTTTATATCACAATTAACTCTTTATTTATACGTATATAGAATTTTTTATCGTTCCAAAATTTTTATTTATATTTTATTATATAATAAATTTATTTCTATTCAAAAAAATAATGACTATATTAATTTTTAAGTTTAATTTATATAGATTATCTCTAAGTATTAGATTTTTAAAATTTTATAAGATAATTACATTCAAATTTTTAAATAATCTCAATAATTTTAAAAATTTATATCACAATTAACTCTTTATTTATACGTATATAGAATTTTTTTATTGTTCCAAAATTTTTATTTATATTTATTATATAATAAATTTATTTCTATTCAAAAAAATAATGACTATATTAATTTTTAAGTTTAATTTAATATAGATTATCTCTAAGTATTAGATTTTTAAAATTTTATAAGATAATTACATTCAAATTTTTTAATAATCTCAATAATTTTAAAAATTTATATCACAATTAACTCTTTATTTATACGTATATAGAATTTTTTATCGTTCCAAAATTTTTATTTATATTTATTATATAATAAATTTATTTCTATTCAAAAAAATAATGACTATATTAAATTTTTTAAGTTTAATTTATATAGATTATCTCTAAGTATTAGATTTTTAAAATTTTATAAGATAATTACATTCAAATTTTTAAATAATCCTCAATAATTTTAAAAATTTATATCACAATTAACTCTTTATTTATACGTATATAGAATTTTTTTATCGTTCCAAAATTTTTATTTATATTTATTATATAATAAATTTATTTCTATTCAAAAAAATAATTTTTTTCCTTATTAAATTTTTTTTATCGTTCCAAAATTTTTATTTATATTTATTATATAATAAATTTATTTCTATTCAAAAAAATAATGACTATATTAATTTTTAAGTTTAATTTATATAGATTATCTCTAAGTATTAGATTTTTAAAATTTTATAAGATAATTACATTCAAATTTTTTAAATAATCTCAATAATTTTAAAAATTTATATCACAATTAACTCTTTATTTATACGTATATAGAATTTTTTATTGTTCCAAAATTTTTATTTATATTTATTATATAATAAATTTATTTCTATTCAAAAAAATAATGACTATATTAATTTTTAAGTTTAATTTATATAGATTATCTCTAAGTATTAGATTTTTAAAATTTTATAAGATAATTACATTCAAATTTTTAAATAATCTCAATAATTTTAAAAATTTATATCACAATTAACTCTTTATTTATTACGTATATAGAATTTTTTATCGTTCCAAAATTTTTATTTATATTTATTATATAATAAATTTATTTCTATTCAAAAAAATAATTTTTTTTCCTTATTAAATTTTTTTATCGTTCCAAAATTTTTATTTATATTTATTATATAATAAATTTATTTCTATTCAAAAAAATAATGACTATATTAATTTTTAAGTTTAATTTATATAGATTATCTCTAAGTATTAGATTTTTAAAATTTTATAAGATAATTACATTCAAATTTTTAAATAATCTCAATAATTTTAAAAATTTATATCACAATTAACTCTTTATTTATACGTATATAGAATTTTTTATCGTTCCAAAATTTTTATTTATATTTATTATATAATAAATTTATTTCTATTCAAAAAAATAATGACTATATTAATTTTTAAGTTTAATTTATATAGATTATCTCTAAGTATTAGATTTTTAAAATTTTATAAGATAATTACATTCAAATTTTTAAATAATCTCAATAATTTTAAAAATTTATATCACAATTAACTCTTTATTATACGTATATAGAATTTTTTATCGTTCCAAAATTTTTATTTATATTTATTATATAATAAAATTTATTTTCTATTCAAAAAAATAATTTTTTTTCCTTATTAAATTTTTTTATCGTTCCAAAATTTTTATTTTATATTTATTATATAATAAATTTATTTCTATTCAAAAAAATAATGACTATATAATTTTTAAGTTTAATTTATATAGATTATCTCTAAGTATTAGATTTTTAAAATTTTATAAGATAATTACATTCAAATTTTTAAATAATCTCAATAATTTTTAAAATTTATATCACAATTAACTCTTTATTTATACGTATATAGAATTTTTTTATCGTTCCAAAATTTTTATTTATATTTATTATATAATAAATTTATTTCTATTCAAAAAAATAATGACTATTAATTTTTAAGTTTAATTTATATAGATTATCTCTAAGTATTAGATTTTTAAAATTTTATAAGATAATTACATTCAAAATTTTTAAATAATCTCAATAATTTTAAAAAATTTATATCACAATTAACTCTTTATTTATACGTATATAGAATTTTTTATCGTTCCAAAATTTTTATTTATATTTATTATATAATAAATTTATTTCTATTCAAAAAAAATAATTTTTTTCCTTATTAATTTTTTTATCGTTCCAAAATTTTTTATTTATATTTATTATATAATAAATTTATTTCTATTCAAAAAAATAATGACTATATTAATTTTTAAGTTTAATTTATATAGATTATCTCTAAGTATTAGATTTTTAAAATTTTATAAGATAATTACATTCAAATTTTTTAAATAATCTCAATAATTTTAAAAATTTATATCACAATTAACTCTTTATTTATACGTATATAGAAATTTTTTATTGTTCCAAAATTTTTATTTATATTTATTATATAATAAATTTATTTCTATTCAAAAAAATAATGACTATATTAATTTTTAAGTTTAATTTATATAGATTATCTCTAAGTATTAGATTTTTAAAATTTTATAAGATAATTACATTCAAATTTTTTAATAATCTCAATAATTTTAAAAATTTATATCACAATTAACTCTTTATTTATACGTATATAGAATTTTTTTATCGTTCCAAAATTTTTATTTATATTTATTATATAATAAATTTATTTCTATTCAAAAAAATAATGACTATATTAATTTTTAAGTTTAATTTATATAGATTATCTCTAAGTATTAGATTTTTAAAATTTTATAAGATAATTACATTCAAATTTTTAAATAATCTCAATAATTTTAAAAATTTATATCACAATAATCTCTTTATTTATACGTATATAAAATTTTTTATCGTTCCAAAATTTTTTATTTATATTTATTATATAATAAATTTTATTTCTATTCAAAAAATAATGACTATATTAATTTTTAAGTTTAATTTATATAGATTATCTCTAAGTATTAGATTTTTAAAATTTTATAAGATAATTACATTCAAATTTTTAAATATCTCAATAATTTTAAAAATTTATATCACAATTAACTCTTTATTCATACGTATATAGAATTTTTTAATCGTTCCAAAATTTTTATTTATATTTATTATATAATAAATTTATTTCTATTCAAAAAAATAATTTTTTTCCTTATTAAATTTTTTTTATCGTTCCAAAATTTTTATTTATATTTATTATATAATAAATTTATTTCTATTCAAAAAATAATGACTATATTAATTTTTAAGTTTAATTTATATAGATTATCTCTAAGTATTAGATTTTTTAAAATTTTATAAGATAATTACATTCAAATTTTTAAATAATCTCAATAATTTTAAAAATTTATATCACAATTAACTCCTTATTTTATACGTATATAATTTTTTATCGTTCCAAAATTTTTATTTATATTTATTATATAATAAATTTATTTCTATTCAAAAAAATAATGACTATATTAATTTTTAAGTTTAATTTATATAGAATTATCTCTAAGTATTAGATTTTTAAAATTTTATAAGATAACTATATTCAAATTTTTTAATAATCTCAATAATTTTAAAAATTTATATCACAATTAACTCTTTATTTATACGTATATAGAATTTTTTATCGTTCCAAAATTTTTATTTATATTTATTATATATAAATCAAATTTTTTACTTTTCCTAAATTTTTAACTAATTTTATAAATATTATAAATACTGTGCCTGAAAAAGGATTATTTTGATAGAATAAATCATACAAATTTAAATTTGTCTTTATTATATTTTATAGAATTAAACTATACCTTTAAACTTCAAAAATTTAAATGCTACTTACATCTAAATATAAAAAATAAGCTAAATAAGCTAAAGAGTTCATACCTCTTTTATAAAAGTTTTAACCTTTTTTTTTAAATTAATAACTATTTTAATTCTACAAAAATTTTATTTTTTATCTTTAATAATAACAAGAACAATTTTTTCTGTAAGATCTTTATCAATAATTAATATTTGAATGGGAATAGAGGTTAATTTAATTAGATTTATCCCCCTCATAATTAATAAAAATAATAATTTTTCTTCAGAAAGAATAATAACTTATTTTTTAATCCAATCAATTAGTTCAGCCAATTTTTTATTTAGATCTTTATTAATTATTTCTTTAGCTAAATGATTTAATATAAGCCCAATAAAAAATATAATTATTCTTTTTATAATAAATATTAGTTTATTAATAAAATTAGGGACTGCTCCATTTCATTTTTGATTCCCTAAAACAATAAAAGGTTAAACTGAATAAACTGTTTTATTTTAAGAACTTGACAAAAAATTTTACCTATAATCACTCTTTCATATTGTTTTATTAGTAAATTACTAATATTAATTTCTTCAATTAGAGTAATTATTGGGAGTATTATAGGACTCATACAAACTTCTCTTCAAATAATCCTAACTTACTCTTCAATTAGCCATATTGGGTGAATACTTATATCTCTTATACTAAAATTAAATACTTGGATAATTTATTTAATTATTTATACATTCATTAATTATATTCTAATATATTTTTTAAAATTAATAAATATATTTACCTTAAATCAAATTTATTCAAACAAAAATTCAAATTTTATTAAATATTTTATTATATTTAATTTATTAAGATTAAGCGGACTCCCCCCTCTATTAGGATTTTTGCCTAAATGATTAGTGATTAATTTAATAATCAATAATAATCTAATAATAATTACTTTTATCTTAATTATAATATCTTTAATTAACATATATTTTTATATCCGTATTACATACACTTATTTTATACTTAATTTTTTTGAGACCAAATTTTATTTTACTCAATTTAACCATCTTTCGTTAATACTAATTTTTACGTTTATTTCAATTACAGGATTATTATTAATCCCCCTATTTTCTATCTAAAGTTTTAAGTTAAATAAACTAATAATCTTCAAAATTATCATTAAAAATATTATATTTTAAGCTTTAGTAAATTCTTACTACTTTAAATTTGCAATTTAAAATCATTAATTGAATATAAAACTTAGTAAATAAGATTACTCTTATAGATAAATTTTACAATTTATTGCTTAAAATTCGGCCAATTTACTGCGACAATGACTATTTTCTACAAATCATAAAGATATCGGAACTATTTATTTTATCTTTGGAATTTGAGCCGGCATAGTCGGCACTTCTTTAAGTATAATCATTCGAACAGAATTAGGAACTACTGATTCATTAATTAAAAAATGATCAAATCTATAATGTATTAGTAACTGCACATGCTTTCATTATAATTTTTTTTATAGTTATACCAATTATAATTGGAGGATTCGGAAATTGACTTGTCCCCCTAATAATTGGCGCTCCTGATATAGCATTTCCACGAATAAATAATATAAGATTTTGACTTCTACCGCCCTCTTTAAACCTCCTATTGATTAGAGCTTTAATTGAAAGAGGGACAGGAACAGGATGAACAGTATATCCCCCTCTTTCTAGAAATTTAGCACATGCTGGTAGCTCAGTAGATATTCAAATTTTTTCTCTTCACTTAGCAGGAATTTCCTCTATTCTAGGTGCCATTAATTTTATTTCCACTACCTTAAATATACGAAATAATTTAATGACATTAGATCGAATTCCCCTATTTGTCTGATCAGTAGCTATTACCGCTCTTCTACTCCTTTTATCACTCCAGTATTAGCTGGAGCTATCACTATACTTCTTACAGATCGAAACTTAAATACATCCTTCTTTGATCCTTCAGGAGGAGGAGATCCTATTCTTTACCAACATTTATTTTGATTTTTTGGACACCCAGAAGTCTATATTCTCATTCTTCCAGGATTCGGGATAATCTCTCAAATTATTACTCAAGAAAGAGGAAAAAAGGAATCATTCGGATTTCTAGGAATAATTTATGCTATAATAACAATTGGGTTATTAGGATTTATTGTTTGAGCACATCATATATTTACCGTTGGGATAGACGTAGACACTCGCGCTTACTTCACGTCAGCTACTATAATTATTGCTATTCCCACAGGAATTAAGATCTTTAGTTGATTAGCAACTTTACATGGAACTAAAATTAATCTAAACCCTGCTTTAATTTGAAGACTTGGATTTATTTTCCTTATTCACTATAGGGGGATTAACTGGAGTTGTCTTAGCTAATTCTTCTATTGATATCACTTTACATGACACATACTATGTTGTCGCTCATTTTCATTATGTTTTATCAATAGGAGCTGTATTTGCAATTATTGCTGGATTTACCCACTGATACCCCCTAATTTACCGGACTTTCAATAAATCCATTTTGACTAAAAATTCAATTTATCACTATATTTGCAGGAGTAAATTTAACTTTTTTCCCCCAACATTTTCTAGGACTTTCAGGGATACCTCGTCGATACTCAGACTACCCAGATGCCTATCTATCATGAAATATTTTTATCTTCATTGGGAAGAAATTATATCAACACTAAGTCTTATTCTTCTTTTAATTATTATTTGAGAAAGATTAATTAACCAACGAAATGTAATTTTTTAATATATACATGAGATCAAATATTGAATGATTGCAAATAAACCCCCCAGCTGAACACAGCTTTAATGAAATACCCCTTATATCATATTTCTAATGTGGCAGAATAATGCATTGAATTTAAGCTTCAATAATAAAGAACATCTTTCTTTAGAAATTGCTACATGATCAAATTTAAATTTTCAAGATAGATCTTCCCCCCTAATAGAACAAATTAATTTTTTTTCATGATTTTACATTAATAATTCTCACTTTAATTATTATTTTTATTTCTTATCTCATAATTTCATTATTTTACAATAAATTCTCTAATCGCTTATTACTCGAAGAACAAATAATTGAATTAATTTGAACTATTCTACCCGCAATTATTTTAATTTTTATTGCCCTACCCTCTTTAAAATTACTTTATTTAATTGATGAAAATAACAAACCCGCTATCACTTTAAAAACTACTGGTCACCAATGATTTTGATCTTATGAGTATTCAGATTTTAAAAAAATTAAACTTGATTCTTTTATGCTACCCACTCAAGAAATAAGTCTTAATAACTTCCGTTTAATTGAAGTTGATAATCGAATTATTATCCCTATAAAAACTAAAATTCGTATTTTAATCACTGCAAATGATGTAATTCATTCATGAACCATTCCCTCTCTGGGAGTAAAAGCTGACGCAACTCCAGGCCGCCTTAATCAAGCTAATTTTATAGTAAATCGACCGGGTCTATTTTTTGGTCAATGTTCAGAAATTTGTGGAACTAACCATAGATTTATACCAATTACTATTGAATCAGTTTCTCCAAAAATGTTTATTAATTGAATTAAAAATCAATAAATCACTAGATAACTAAATTAAATAAGTATTGGTCTCTTAAACCACTAATAGTAACTATTACTTCTAATGAAAGAATTAGTTAAATCATAACATAAACTTGTCAAGTTTAAATTATTATAATTAATATTCTTTTATTCCTCAAATAATACCATTAAACTGAATTTTTCTCTATCTTATATTTAATTCAATTTTTTTTATTTTCATAATCTATAATTATTATAATTTAAATTTTTCCCCGATTAAATATTCAAATATCAAATTAAATTATAGCAAATCTATTTATAACTTTTGACCCCTCAACTAAAATTATAAATCTTTCATTAAACTGAACAAGAACTTTAATAGTATTTATTATTATTCCATCTTACTATTGAATAATTCCATCACGACAAATAATAATAATTAACGTAATATTTAAAACTTTACATAAAGAATTTAAAACCCTAATAAGATTAAATTATTATAACGGATCTACATTTATTTTTGTAACAATTTTCATGTTTATTTTTATTAACAATTTTTTAGGACTTTATCCCTATATTTTTACTGCAACTAGCCATATAGCAATAAATCTATCATTGGCATTTCCCCTATGAATTTCATTCATAATTTTTGGCTGACTAAATCATACTCAACATATATTTACTCACCTAGTACCACAAGGTACCCCCATTGCCCTTATATCATTCATAGTACTTATTGAAACAATTAGTAACGCTATTCGACCCGGAACATTAGCAGTTCGATTAATAGCAAATATAATTGCTGGACACTTACTAATTACTCTACTAAGTAATCTATATAGATCTATTCCCTCAGCAATAATTATTGTCATTAGTAGAATCATATTCCTACTCTTAACCCTAGAAGCTTCAGTTACTCTAATTCAAGCTTACGTATTTTCTATTTTAAGAGTTCTTTATTCTAACGAAGTCATTTAATGTCAACTCACTCAAACCACCCATTTCATTTAGTAACTCAAAGACCCTGACCTCTAATAGGAGCTTTAAGAACAATAACGTTTCTAACAGGTATAATTAATTGATTTCACATATATGATATTAGACTTTTATTGCTAGGATTTTTAATAACTCTAACCACAATATACCAATGATGACGAGATATTACACGAGAAGGCACTCTTCAAGGATGTCATACTTTAAAAGTTACTTTAGGACTCCGATGAGGTATAATTTTATTTATTGTATCAGAAGTATTTTTTTTTATTGCATTTTTTTGAGCATTTTTTCACAATAACCTAAACCCAAGAATTGAAATTGGAAGAACTTGACCCCCCCAATCTATTAACTCATTTAATCCATTTCAAATCCCACTCCTTAATACCATTATTTTATTAACTTCAGGAATTTCTGTAACTTGAGCGCACCATAGAATTTTAGAAAATAATTTTACACAAACTAAAAATAGATTAATTATTACAGTTTTATTAGGTATTTACTTCTCAATACTTCAAGCATATGAATATAATGAAGCCCCATTTACTATTAGAGATAGAGTTTACGGAACTTCTTTCTTTATAGCAACAGGATTCCACGGACTCCATGTGTTAATCGGAACCCTATTTTTAGGGGTTACCCTAATTCGCCATATAAACTCCCACTTTTCAAACAACCACCACTTTGGCTTAGAAGCAGCTGCCTGATATTGACATTTCGTAGATATTGTTTGACTTCTTCTCTACACAATCATATACTGATGAAGAGCTTAATTTATATAATATAATTAGTATATTTAACTTCCAATTAAAAAGATCAATCTATTTGATATAAATAATTTATTTACTATTAATTATACTGAGTATATTTATTTTCATTTCAAATTTAATAATCTTTATTTCACTAATTTTAAATAAAAAATCTTCTAATGATATAGAAAAAATCTCCCCCTTTGAGTGCGGATTTGACCCCCGATCAAACCCCCGAATTGCTTTTTCTATCCATTTTTTCCTAATTACAATTATTTTTTTAATTTTCGATGTCGAAATTGCTTTATTAATCCCAATTATTATAATTTTTTCAGTTACTAATTTAATTAGATGGTTTTTTACTTCTTCCTTTTTTATTATTATTTTAATTTTAGGTCTTTATTATGAATGAAACCAAAATATGTTAAATTGAACCAATTAAAAAGGACTATAATTTATAAAAAATATTTAATTTGCATTTAAAAAAAACTACTATGTCGTTTGTCTTAAAATAGGAAGCTGTAATAGCCCCTAATTTCGACTTAGTTTTTGAGAGTAAACTCTCTCCCTATTTATTAATTAAAACCAAATCTGAGGTATATCATTGTTAATGATATCATTGACTTAAAGTCTAATTAAAGAAATTTAAATAATTAAGCCGCTAACTTAATTTATAGTGTACTACATTAAAATTTCTACTTATGTAGTTTATTAAAACACTATATTTTCATTATAGAAATAAAATTTATTTTCTTAAGTTAGTTTATTCTACTTAAAGATTAATTTAATCTCTTTAATATCTTCAATATTACACTCTAATATAAGTTATTTAAGTAAATTCTTAAAATAAAGACTAAAAAAATTCAACTAACAAAAATTAATATATAAACCTTTAAGTTATTTATATGGATAACTTGAATAAATCCTATTAATTTGCGAAGATTGGCCCCCACATTCACAGCTAATAATTCTTCAGTTCACCCTAAATCCAAATTTTTTTTAAAATTAGCCCCCAATTTTAAAACCCCCCCATTTACTCCGTAAGTTGCTAAGTGGGGTAAAAATCAAATCCCCCCTAAAAATCTCAAAAACTTTGTTTGTCAACGAAAACTAATAGTTTTATAAAAATAATTCACTAATACCCCTATTATTGCACCTACAAAAATTACCCCCAATACCAATAATTTTAACAGGGAAGGTAAATAAATTACCGCCATAGTGGGTACTATTAATCAAATTAGTCTAGCTCCGCCTAAAATTCTTAAAATAAATAACGAAACTATACTCATAATTATAAATCAGTCTTCATCATGTAGATTAATTAATGTTAAAAAATTAAATTCAGAGATAAATCTCCAATAAAAAATTCGCACAGAATAGCAAACAGTGAGCCCCGTCGATAGGTAGCATAAAAAAAACCCTAACACATTTAAATCAGTTAATAAATTAATTTCTAGAATTAAATCCTTAGAATAAAATCCTGTTAAAAAGGGAAGGCCGCATAAAGTCATATTCGCAATATTAAAAATTCTACACGTTAAAGGTATAAATTTTACTGAATTACCCATAAATCGAATATCCTGTATGTCACCAAAACTGTGAATTAAAATTCCAGCACATAAAAATAATATTCTTTTGAAAAACGCATGAGCTAGCAGATGGAAAAAGGCAAGATTACTAAAACCCGCCCCTAAAATACACATTATTAACCCTAATTGACTTAAAGTTGATAGAGCAATAATTTTTTTCAAATCATATTCAAAATTAGCCCCCAACCCTGATATAAACATAGTCAATACTCCGATTAGTATAAGAAATTTAAATAGTCTTGAATTAACTAAGAGAGGACTAAATCGAATTAGTAAATAAACACCCGCAGTTACTAAAGTTGACGAATGAACCAACGCTGAAACAGGAGTTGGAGCTGCTATAGCAGCAGGTAACCAGGCTCTAAACGGAATTTGAGCACTTTTAGTTATTCCAGCTAAAATAACTAAACCCCCAATTAAAATTATCAAATTATCCCTATCTACATAATCAAGATAAAAATAAAAATTTCATCTACCATAATTTAACATTCAAGCAATAGCTAATAGAATTGCCGCATCTCCCACACGATTTGATAAAATTGTTAATATCCCAGCATTATAGGACTTAACATTTTGATAAAAAATAACTAAACAATATGAAATTAACCCCAATCCATCCCACCCTAATAAAATACTAACTAAATTAGGGCTGACAATCATTAGAGCTATAGATAACACAAATAAAATTACTAATAATAAAAATCGCACTTTATTTAAATCTCTACTTATATAACTTCTTCTATATAAAATTACTATACCAGAAATAAATATTACAGTTCTTAAAAAAATTGTTGATTTTCAATCAAATAATAACACCATAACTAAATCAGCTGAATTAATCCCGTAAAATTTGTATTCTAGAAAAATAGAAAGATTATTAAAAATTAAAAAATTGCCAAATATTAAACTAATTAGTGCTAATATTGTTAAAATAAATCTAGTAATAATATACAAATTAATAACTTAAAATAACTTTGTTATATCTTTAATTCCACAAATTAATATTTTAATTAAACTATTTAAATTAATAGAGTATATAATCAACCCCCAAAAATAAAAGATTTAATGGAATTCAGTGAAGAAACAACAATAAAAATTCCCGAGATTCAACCAAATAATAATTATTCAAACTTATCGAACTCACCCCCTGTTGAACAAAAGCAAATAAATAAAGGCTGTACCCAGCTGAAAAAAAAGACACTAATCCCAACAGTAGTATTAATGTAAATGATCAGGCTACTAAACTTCTGATTAATATCACTTCCCCCAATAAGTTTAAAGAAAACGGAGCTGCTATATTTCTTGAGAGGAATATAAACCACCATAATGAAAGTGACGGCATTATAGAGAGCATCCCCTTATTTAAGATTATATTACGACTAGTTAAACGTTCATAATTTAAATTTACTAAACAAAATAGTCCAGAAGAACATAGTCCATGACCAATTATCACCAAATAGGCACCTCTTACCCCCCAACAAGTTTGGGTTAATAATCCCGCTAATATCAACCCCATATGAACCACTGATGAATAAGCGACTAATGCTTTTATATCTATTTGAAAAAAACATATTAATCTCACGTATAACCCCCCCAATATTCTCAGTATAATTAAATAGTTATTAAAAACCATATTTAATCCTCTAAGAATTTTTAACACTCGAATAATCCCGTACCCCCCAAGCTTAAGTATAATACCTGCTAAAATTATAGACCCAGAAATTGGAGCCTCTAAATGAGCCCTCGGTAATCACAGGTGAACTAAAAATATGGGAATTTTTACTAAAAACGCTCCCAATATAATAATATACAAAAAAATTCTATTTAAATCTAAATCCCCCCAATTAACCATATAAATTATTAAAGAATGAATTTCTCCGTGAATATAAAAAATACCCATTAATAGGGGCAAAGATACAACCATAGTATAAAATAACAGATAAAACCCCGCTTGAATGCGTTCGGGTTGCGCCCCCCACCCTAAAATAAGTAATAAAACAGGCACTAAAGACCCCTCAAAAAATAAATAAAATATAAATAAATTTAATGTACTAAAAGTACAAATTAATATAAGTAATAAAAATCTAATATTAATAATAAATAAAGACGAATGAAGATTTTTTAAATAAATTTTTGATCTAGCCAAAATTATCAGCCCTCTAATTCAAATTCTTAATAAAATTAAAAAATAAGAAATTATATCGCATCTAAAAATGTATCTTAAATTAAAAATTAAGTGACCTTTAATAGGAATTAAAGTAAAAAAAAATATTATAAAATAAAATGCATATTGAGTTATTCAAAATATATTTTTTATTAAACATAAAATTACCACTGACAGACCTATGAAAATAAATTTTATCATTAAATAAAGATGTTATAGACTCTTACATAATCTTTACCATGAACTCGAATTATGTAGACTAAAATCGAAACCCCCAAAACTCCTTCACACACTGTTAAAACCATAAATATCACTAAAAAATAAACTCTATTTAATAAATTCAATAATAAATAGACGTAAATATAAAAAAATAAATTTAAAACAATTAATTCTAAACTTAATAAAATAATTAATAAATGCTTCCGATTTAAAGAAAATATAAAATTACTAATTAAATATCTGATTATAATAAACTTTCTTAATTGAAAAATTTTCATTTTAGTTTTAATAGTTTAATAAAAATTTTGATTTTGTAATTCAAAGATAGGAAAAATCTTTTAAAACTTCAGAAAAAAATACTTTCTATTTATCGATAATCTCCAAAATTACTATTTTAATTAAACTATTTTCTGACATTTTAAAATTTAATATAATATTAATTTTATATTTATTTAATTCTTTTTGACTTTTAAATTTAAATCACCCCCTAATTATCACAATTTTTTTAATTATTCAAACTTGTTTAATAATTTTTATTACAGGAATTATAAGTTACTCATTTTGAATATCTTATATTATATTTCTCACATTTATTGGAGGATTATTAGTTTTGTTTATCTATATTTCTAGATTAACCCCCAATAAAATCTTTTTTTTAGATTATAAAAAAATTATAATGATTTTTCTAATCATTACCCTATTTACTATTATCACACAAATTTACCCTTTATTTCTAAATTTAGAAATGAATTATTTTTCTTATTCAATAAAATTTATTAATGTTGAAAATAATCTTCATCTATCTAATTTCTATAACAAAAATGAAATTTGAATAACTTTAATTTTAATAAATTATTTATTATTAGCTCTAGTTATCTCTACAAAAATTATTCTATTAAACGAAGGACCTATGCGAATTATTTCTTAATGAAAACTCTCAAATTTTACCCTATTAAATCAAGTCACCCCATTATAAAAATTCTAACTAATGCTTTAATTAACTTACCCACCCCTTCTAATATTTCTTTTTTATGAAATATGGGTTCCTTATCCGGACTCTGTTTAATTATCCAAATTCTTACTGGATTATTTCTTTCTATAAATTATGCCCCAAATATTGAATGGGCTTTTGATAGAGTAAATCATATTTATCGAAATGTAAATTCGGGATGATTAATCCGATCTCTTCATTCTAACGGAGCTTCATTTTTTTTCATTATTCTTTATCTCCATATCGGACGAGGAATTTATTATGAATCTTTTATATTCACTCCCACATGATTAGTCGGTTGTGCAATTTTATTATTAATAATAATAACTGCCTTTATAGGCTATGTTCTACCATGGGGCCAAATATCATTCTGAGGAGCAACTGTAATTACTAATATTTTATCTGCAATTCCATATTTAGGAACTAACTTAGTTCAATGAATTTGAGGGGGATTTTCTGTAAATAATGCTACTTTAAATCGGTTTTTTATATTTCATTTTATTTTACCTTTTATTATTTTAGCATTCTCTATAATTCATTTAATATTCCTCCATCAAACAGGATCTAGAAACCCACTCAGAATTAATAATAATATTGATAAAATTCCCTTTCACCCCTTTTTTTCTTTTAAAGATTTAGTCGGATTTTTTTTAATAATTATTATCTTAATATTTATTTCCCTTTATAAACCCTTTATACTAAGAGACCCTGATAATTTTATCCCCGCAAATCCAATAGTAACTCCTATTCATATTCAACCTGAATGATACTTTTTATTTGCTTATGCAATTCTTCGCTCTATCCCCAATAAATTGGGGGGAGTTATTGCCCTAATAATATCTATTATAATCCTTGCTATTCTTCCCTTTACAATAATAAAATCTATTAAAGGAAATCAATTTTATCCCCTAAATAAATTTATTTTTTGAACGTTTATTACAATTTTCTGACTATTAACTTGACTGGGTAGTTGCCCCATAGACCCGCCTTTTACAGAATTAAGCCAAATTATGACAGTTTTATATTTCTCATATTTTATTATTAATCCTATTACATCCAAATTTTGAGATTCTCTACTTTAATTAATAAGCTTTATAAGCATTTGTTTTGAAAACTTAAGAAAGAAATAATATTTCTATTAATTTGTACTAATAAGGTTACAAATAAAAATTAGATAACAAAAAAAAAACAATAAATAATTTAAAGAAACAGGAAGAAAAAATTTTCATGTTAAATTTATTAATTTATCATAACGATATCGGGGCAAAAGCCCTCGAATTCAAATAAAACTAAATCCAATTCCCATTAATTTTATATAAAACATGATTCTAAATTCTAAACCCCCCAGAAATATCACTACAAACAATATTCTCATAAAAATAATTCTTGAATACTCCGCTAAAAAAATTAAAGCAAATCCCCCCGCCCCGTACTCAATATTAAACCCCGATACTAATTCACTCTCCCCCTCAATAAAATCAAAAGGGGCTCGATTTAATTCCGCTAATATAGAAACAAATATTACCATTCTTAATGGAAAATCTAGAATTAAAAATCAAATAAATTTTTGATAAATAAAAAAATTCATTATATTAAATCCCCCAATTAAAATCAATAAAGACAATAAAATAATGGCTAATCTTACTTCATAAGAAATAGTTTGAGCCATACCTCGCAAACTCCCCAATTTAGCATAATTAGAGTTTGAAGCTCACCCTGAAATTATCATAAAATATACTCTCACCCCCATACAAGCTAGCAAAAATAAAGCCCCTAAATTAAAATTTAATAAGATAAATATATAGGGAATTAATAACCAAACTCACATACTTATAAACATCCCTATAACAGGTATTAAATAAAATATTATATAATTACTTATATGAGGAAATAAAAATTCTTTAGAAAATAATTTAATTGCATCATTAAAAGGCTGAACAATCCCCAAAAATCCCACTTTTAAAGGACCCTTACGTAATTGTATATAACCCAATACTTTTCGCTCTAAAAGAGTAAAAAAAGCAACTCTCACTAAAACTATAATAATCAAAAATAATCTAATAATTAAAGTTATAATAATTTCTGTAAAATTAATTATTATTTATGACAATAAATCATATATTTAAATTCTAAATTTAACGCATTTTTCTGCCAAAATAATCAATTTAAATATTAATTTTTTTCATAATTATATAAATTCATTTAAAATTTTCGATCCTTTCGTACTAAAAAATTTTTTTTAATTAAAGATAGAAACCAACCTGGCTTACACCGGTTTGAACTCAGATCATGTAAAATTTCAAAAGTCGAACAGACTTAATTTTTAAACCTTTGCATTTAAATTAAATTTTAATCCAACATCGAGGTCGCAATCTTTAATTTTAATGAGAACTTAAAATTAAAATTACGCTGTTATCCCTAAAGTATCTTATTCTTTGAATTATTAATAATAGATCATAACATAAAAAACTTTAATTTAAGTAATTAAATTAAAAAAGTTTATTAAATTTTTGTATCACCCCAATAAAATAACTAATTATTAAATTATTAATTTTAATAAAAGAATTTATTAAAATAATTTTGTTATAAAGATTTATAGGGTCTTCTCGTCTTTTAATAAAATTTTAGCTTTTTAACTAAAAAATTAAATTTTAATCAATTATTTTAAAACAGCTTGTATTTCGTCCAATCATTCATTCTAGATTTCAATGAAAAACCTAATTATTATGCTACCTTTGTACGGTTAAAATACCGCAGCCCTTTAAAATAATTTCAGGGGGCAGATTAGACTTTAAATTATTTATCAAAAAGACATGTTTTTGTTAAACAAGCGAATACAAAAATTTTGCCGAGTTCTTAAAAATAATATATTATTATTTAATAAAATAATTTATTTTATTTAAATTATACTAATACTATCATTATTTCTGAATTAAATTAAATCTAATTCTTATTTAAATAAAATTTTTAATAATTTTATATATTAAAATATAAATGAAAATAAAATTTTTTATAATAAAATATAATTAATAAATAATTTTATTTTTATATTTTTTAATTTCTTTTTCTTTAGCTATATAAATTTATAACAAAAAGCTTATCCCATTTGATATTATTATTATCATTAAAATATAATTTTTATAAATTTAAATTTTTAAGCTAATAACTAAATTAAATTTATTTCTTTAAAAATTAGATATTATTTAAATCGATTAACATTTCATTACTAATTAATTATTATTAATATTTATAACACAATAACTAAAATAATTTAATTAACTCTTTAAATTTCGAAAAAAATTAATACAAACTTATTTATTAATAATCTCTGATACACAAGATACAATAAATAAAATCTACTTTTATTAATTTAAATTTTTAAAATATTTCATCTTTCTATTACTATACTATTATTCTATAAAATATTTATTTTTTTAAAAATTTTAAATAAAAATTTTTTAAATTATTATTATTTTAAATAATAAAATTTATACAAACCTAAATTTTAAGATAAAAATTTCAAATTAAAATGATTTGCACATTAATTATTCAATGTAAATGAATTACTTTACTATAAAGATTTAACTTGTTCTTTCTAGAAACACTTTCCAGTAATTCTACTTTGTTACGACTTGTTTCAATTTAAAATGAAAATGACGGGCAATATGTACATATTTTAGAACTTTTATCATTTAAATAAAATTATTCAAATTACTAATAAATCTTCTTTCTAAATTATTTTTCATTATTTATCCATAAATTTTTTTATGATAACCCATTAAATTCTTAAATATAAACTGCATCTTGATTTGATATAAATTTAATTTTAAATAATTAAATTTTTTCCCCCTAAAAAAATTTTTATAACAATGATATACAAATTTAATAATTTAAGTAAAATTAATCGTGGAGTATCAATTAATAAACAGGTTCCTCTAATTAGATTAAAATACTGCCAAATTCTTTAAGTTTCAAGCATATAACTCTTACTACCTTATAAATTTAATTTTAATTTTTATAATGGGGTATCTAATCCCAGTTTAACTTAATTTAATTCTTTAACTTCATAATTAAATAAAATTTTAAAATTAAATAAAATTATAATTTTACCTAATAATTTAATTATTCATTTAATATTTAATTTTTCATATTAATTATATATAAATAAATATTTAACTTATTTTTAGTATAACCGCGACTGCTGGCACAAAATTTGTCAATAATTTTTATTATACTAAATCTAAACTTATTTATTATTTAATATTAAATATTATAATATAATTTAAAAATTTTTAAAATCTTATTAATTTACATAAATCTTTATATATACAAACAAATAATCTATAAATATAAAAGCTAGAATTAACTTTATTATCTCGGCAATAAAAATGTTTTTTTTTATAGTTTTTTTATAATTTTATAAGATAATTATATTCAAATTTTTAAATAATCTCAATAATTTTAAAAATTTATATTACAATTAACTCTTTATTTATACGTATATAGAATTTTTTATTGTTCCAAAATTTTTATTTATATTTATTATATAATAAATTTATTTCTATTCAAAAAAATAATTTTTTTCCTATTAAATTTTTTTATCGTTCCAAAATTTTTATTTATATTTATTATAAATAAATTTATTTCTATTCAAAAAAATAATGACTATATTAATTTTTAAGTTTAATTTATATAGATTATCTCTAAGTATTAGATTTTTAAAATTTTATAAGATAATTACATTCAAATTTTTAAATAATCTCAATAATTTTAAAAATTTATATCACAATTAACTCTTTATTTATACGTATATAGAATTTTTTATCGTTCCAAAATTTTTATTTATATTTATTATATAATAAATTTATTTCTATTCAAAAAAATAATGACTATATTAATTTTTAAGTTTAATTTATATAGATTATCTCTAAGTATTAGATTTTTAAAATTTTATAAGATAATTACATTCAAATTTTTAAATAATCTCAATAATTTTAAAAATTTATATCACAATTAACTCTTTATTTATATGTATATAGAATTTTTTATCGTTCCAAAATTTTTATTTATATTTATTATATAATAAATTTATTTCTATTCAAAAAAATAATTTTTTTCCTTATTAAATTTTTTTATCGTTCCAAAATTTTTATTTATATTTATTATATAATAAATTTATTTCTATTCAAAAAAATAATGACTATATTAATTTTTAAGTTTAATTTATATAGATTATCTCTAAGTATTAGATTTTTAAAATTTTATAAGATAATTACATTCAAATTTTTAAATAATCTCAATAATTTTAAAAATTTATATCACAATTAACTCTTTATTTATACGTATATAGAATTTTTTATCGTTCCAAAATTTTTATTTATATTTATTATATAATAAATTTATTTCTATTCAAAAAAATAATGACTATATTAATTTTTAAGTTTAATTTATATAGATTATCTCTAAGTATTAGATTTTTAAAATTTTATAAGATAATTACATTCAAATTTTTAAATAATCTCAATAATTTTAAAAATTTATATCACAATTAACTCTTTATTTATACGTATATAGAATTTTTTATCGTTCCAAAATTTTTATTTATATTTATTATATAATAAATTTATTTCTATTCAAAAAAATAATTTTTTTCCTTATTAAATTTTTTTATCGTTCCAAAATTTTTATTTATATTTATTATATAATAAATTTATTTCTATTCAAAAAAATAATGACTATATTAATTTTTAAGTTTAATTTATATAGATTATCTCTAAGTATTAGATTTTTAAAATTTTATAAGATAATTACATTCAAATTTTTAAATAATCTCAATAATTTTAAAAATTTATATCACAATTAATTCTTTATTTATACGTATATAGAATTTTTTATCGTTCCAAAATTTTTATTTATATTTATTATATAATAAATTTATTTCTATTCAAAAAAATAATGACTATATTAATTTTTAAGTTTAATTTATATAGATTATCTCTAAGTATTAGATTTTTAAAATTTTATAAGATAATTACATTCAAATTTTTAAATAATCTCAATAATTTTAAAAATTTATATCACAATTAACTCTTTATTTATACGTATATAGAATTTTTTATCGTTCCAAAATTTTTATTTATATTTATTATATAATAAATTTATTTCTATTCAAAAAAATAATTTTTTTCCTTATTAAATTTTTTTATCGTTCCAAAATTTTTATTTATATTTATTATATATAATAAATTTATTTCTATTCAAAAAAATAATGACTATATTAATTTTTAAGTTTAATTTATATAGATTATCTCTAAGTATTAGATTTTTAAAATTTTATAAGATAATTACATTCAAATTTTTAAATAATCTCAATAATTTTAAAAATTTATATCACAATTAACTCTTTATTTATACGTATATAGAATTTTTTATTGTTCCAAAATTTTTATTTATATTTATTATATAATAAATTTATTTCTATTCAAAAAAATAATGACTATATTAATTTTTAAGTTTAATTTATATAGATTATCTCTAAGTATTAGATTTTTAAAATTTTATAAGATAATTACATTCAAATTTTTAAATAATCTCAATAATTTTAAAAATTTATATCACAATTAACTCTTTATTTATACGTATATAGAATTTTTTATCGTTCCAAAATTTTTATTTATATTTATTATATAATAAATTTATTTCTATTCAAAAAAATAATTTTTTTCCTTATTAAATTTTTTTATCGTTCCAAAATTTTTATTTATATTTATTATATAATAAATTTATTTCTATTCAAAAAAATAATGACTATATTAATTTTTAAGTTTAATTTATATAGATTATCTCTAAGTATTAGATTTTTAAAATTTTATAAGATAATTACATTCAAATTTTTAAATAATCTCAATAATTTTAAAAATTTATATCACAATTAACTCTTTATTTATACGTATATAGAATTTTTTATCGTTCCAAAATTTTTATTTATATTTATTATATAATAAATTTATTTCTATTCAAAAAAATAATTTTTTTCCTTATTAAATTTTTTTATCGTTCCAAAATTTTTATTTATATTTATTATATAATAAATTTATTTCTATTCAAAAAAATAATGACTATATTAATTTTTAAGTTTAATTTATATAGATTATCTCTAAGTATTAGATTTTTAAAATTTTATAAGATAATTACATTCAAATTTTTAAATAATCTCAATAATTTTAAAAATTTATATCACAATTAACTTTTTATTTATACGTATATAGAATTTTTTATCGTTCCAAAATTTTTATTTATATTTATTATATAATAAATTTATTTCTATTCAAAAAAATAATTTTTTTCCTATTAAATTTTTTTATCGTTCCAAAATTTTTATTTATATTTATTATATAATAAATTTATTTCTATTCAAAAAAATAATGACTATATTAATTTTTAAGTTTAATTTATATAGATTATCTCTAAGTATTAGATTTTTAAAATTTTATAAGATAATTACATTCAAATTTTTAAATAATCTCAATAATTTTAAAAATTTATATCACAATTAATTCTTTATTTATACGTATATAGAATTTTTTATCGTTCCAAAATTTTTATTTATATTTATTATATAATAAATTTATTTCTATTCAAAAAAATAATGACTATATTAATTTTTAAGTTTAATTTATATAGATTATCTCTAAGTATTAGATTTTTAAAATTTTATAAGATAATTACATTCAAATTTTTAAATAATCTCAATAATTTTAAAAATTTATATCACAATTAACTCTTTATTTATACGTATATAGAATTTTTTATCGTTCCAAAATTTTTATTTATATTTATTATATAATAAATTTATTTCTATTCAAAAAAATAATTTTTTTCCTTATTAAATTTTTTTATCGTTCCAAAATTTTTATTTATATTTATTATATAATAAATTTATTTCTATTCAAAAAAATAATGACTATATTAATTTTTAAGTTTAATTTATATAGATTATCTCTAAGTATTAGATTTTTAAAATTTTATAAGATAATTACATTCAAATTTTTAAATAATCTCAATAATTTTAAAAATTTATATCACAATTAACTCTTTATTTATACGTATATAGAATTTTTTATTGTTCCAAAATTTTTATTTATATTTATTATATAATAAATTTATTTCTATTCAAAAAAATAATGACTATATTAATTTTTAAGTTTAATTTATATAGATTATCTCTAAGTATTAGATTTTTAAAATTTTATAAGATAATTACATTCAAATTTTTAAATAATCTCAATAATTTTAAAAATTTATATCACAATTAACTCTTTATTTATACGTATATAGAATTTTTTATCGTTCCAAAATTTTTATTTATATTTATTATATAATAAATTTATTTCTATTCAAAAAAATAATTTTTTTCCTTATTAAATTTTTTTATCGTTCCAAAATTTTTATTTATATTTATTATATAATAAATTTATTTCTATTCAAAAAAATAATGACTATATTAATTTTTAAGTTTAATTTATATAGATTATCTCTAAGTATTAGATTTTTAAAATTTTATAAGATAATTACATTCAAATTTTTAAATAATCTCAATAATTTTAAAAATTTATATCACAATTAATTCTTTATTTATACGTATATAGAATTTTTTATCGTTCCAAAATTTTTATTTATATTTATTATATAATAAATTTATTTCTATTCAAAAAAATAATGACTATATTAATTTTTAAGTTTAATTTATATAGATTATCTCTAAGTATTAGATTTTTAAAATTTTATAAGATAATTACATTCAAATTTTTAAATAATCTCAATAATTTTAAAAATTTATATCACAATTAACTCTTTATTTATACGTATATAGAATTTTTTATCGTTCCAAAATTTTTATTTATATTTATTATATAATAAATTTATTTCTATTCAAAAAAATAATTTTTTTCCTTATTAAATTTTTTTATCGTTCCAAAATTTTTATTTATATTTATTATATAATAAATTTATTTCTATTCAAAAAAATAATGACTATATTAATTTTTAAGTTTAATTTATATAGATTATCTCTAAGTATTAGATTTTTAAAATTTTATAAGATAATTACATTCAAATTTTTAAATAATCTCAATAATTTTAAAAATTTATATCACAATTAACTCTTTATTTATACGTATATAGAATTTTTTATTGTTCCAAAATTTTTATTTATATTTATTATATAATAAATTTATTTCTATTCAAAAAAATAATGACTATATTAATTTTTAAGTTTAATTTATATAGATTATCTCTAAGTATTAGATTTTTAAAATTTTATAAGATAATTACATTCAAATTTTTAAATAATCTCAATAATTTTAAAAATTTATATCACAATTAACTCTTTATTTATACGTATATAGAATTTTTTATCGTTCCAAAATTTTTATTTATATTTATTATATAATAAATTTATTTCTATTCAAAAAAATAATTTTTTTCCTTATTAAATTTTTTTATCGTTCCAAAATTTTTATTTATATTTATTATATAATAAATTTATTTCTATTCAAAAAAATAATGACTATATTAATTTTTAAGTTTAATTTATATAGATTATCTCTAAGTATTAGATTTTTAAAATTTTATAAGATAATTACATTCAAATTTTTAAATAATCTCAATAATTTTAAAAATTTATATCACAATTAACTCTTTATTTATACGTATATAGAATTTTTTATCGTTCCAAAATTTTTATTTATATTTATTATATAATAAATTTATTTCTATTCAAAAAAATAATTTTTTTCCTTATTAAATTTTTTTATCGTTCCAAAATTTTTATTTATATTTATTATATAATAAATTTATTTCTATTCAAAAAAATAATGACTATATTAATTTTTAAGTTTAATTTATATAGATTATCTCTAAGTATTAGATTTTTAAAATTTTATAAGATAATTACATTCAAATTTTTAAATAATCTCAATAATTTTAAAAATTTATATCACAATTAACTCTTTATTTATACGTATATAGAATTTTTTATCGTTCCAAAATTTTTATTTATATTTATTATATAATAAATTTATTTCTATTCAAAAAAATAATGACTATATTAATTTTTAAGTTTAATTTATATAGATTATCTCTAAGTATTAGATTTTTAAAATTTTATAAGATAATTACATTCAAATTTTTAAATAATCTCAATAATTTTAAAAATTTATATCACAATTAACTCTTTATTTATACGTATATAGAATTTTTTATCGTTCCAAAATTTTTATTTATATTTATTATATAATAAATTTATTTCTATTCAAAAAAATAATTTTTTTCCTTATTAAATTTTTTTATCGTTCCAAAATTTTTATTTATATTTATTATATAATAAATTTATTTCTATTCAAAAAAATAATGACTATATTAATTTTTAAGTTTAATTTATATAGATTATCTCTAAGTATTAGATTTTTAAAATTTTATAAGATAATTACATTCAAATTTTTAAATAATCTCAATAATTTTAAAAATTTATATCACAATTAACTCTTTATTTATACGTATATAGAATTTTTTATCGTTCCAAAATTTTTATTTATATTTATTATATAATAAATTTATTTCTATTCAAAAAAATAATGACTATTAATTTTTAAGTTTAATTTATATAGATTATCTCTAAGTATTAGATTTTTAAAATTTTATAAGATAATTACATTCAAATTTTTAAATAATCTCAATAATTTTAAAAATTTATATCACAATTAACTCTTTATTTATACGTATATAGAATTTTTTATCGTTCCAAAATTTTTATTTATATTTATTATATAATAAATTTATTTCTATTCAAAAAAATAATTTTTTTCCTTATTAAATTTTTTTATCGTTCCAAAATTTTTATTTATATTTATTATATAATAAATTTATTTCTATTCAAAAAAATAATGACTATATTAATTTTTAAGTTTAATTTATATAGATTATCTCTAAGTATTAGATTTTTAAAATTTTATAAGATAATTAACTCTTTATTTATACGTATATAGAATTTTTTATCGTTCCAAAATTTTTATTTATATTTATTATATAATAAATTTATTTCTATTCAAAAAAATAATTTTTTTCCTTATTAAATTTTTTTATCGTTCCAAAATTTTTATTTATATTTATTATATAATAAATTTATTTCTATTCAAAAAAATAATGACTATATTAATTTTTAAGTTTAATTTATATAGATTATCTCTAAGTATTAGATTTTTAAAATTTTATAAGATAATTACATTCAAATTTTTAAATAATCTCAATAATTTTAAAAATTTATATCACAATTAACTCTTTATTTATACGTATATAGAATTTTTTATCGTTCCAAAATTTTTATTTATATTTATTATATAATAAATTTATTTCTATTCAAAAAAATAATGACTATATTAATTTTTAAGTTTAATTTATATAGATTATCTCTAAGTATTAGATTTTTAAAATTTTATAAGATAATTACATTCAAATTTTTAAATAATCTCAATAATTTTAAAAATTTATATCACAATTAACTCTTTATTTATACGTATATAGAATTTTTTATCGTTCCAAAATTTTTATTTATATTTATTATATAATAAATTTATTTCTATTCAAAAAAATAATTTTTTTCCTTATTAAATTTTTTTATCGTTCCAAAATTTTTATTTATATTTATTATATAATAAATTTATTTCTATTCAAAAAAATAATGACTATATTAATTTTTAAGTTTAATTTATATAGATTATCTCTAAGTATTAGATTTTTAAAATTTTATAAGATAATTACATTCAAATTTTTAAATAATCTCAATAATTTTTAAAATTTATATCACAATTAACTCTTTATTTATACGTATATAGAATTTTTTATCGTTCCAAAATTTTTATTTATATTTATTATATAATAAATTTATTTCTATTCAAAAAAATAATGACTATATTAATTTTTAAGTTTAATTTATATAGATTATCTCTAAGTATTAGATTTTTAAAATTTTATAAGATAATTACATTCAAATTTTTAAATAATCTCAATAATTTTAAAAATTTATATCACAATTAACTCTTTATTTATACGTATATAGAATTTTTTATTGTTCCAAAATTTTTATTTATATTTATTATATAATAAATTTATTTCTATTCAAAAAAATAATGACTATATTAATTTTTAAGTTTAATTTATATAGATTATCTCTAAGTATTAGATTTTTAAAATTTTATAAGATAATTACATTCAAATTTTTTAATAATCTCAATAATTTTAAAAATTTATATCACAATTAACTCTTTATTTATACGTATATAGAATTTTTTATCGTTCCAAAATTTTTATTTATATTTATTATATAATAAATTTATTTCTATTCAAAAAAATAATGACTATATTAATTTTTAAGTTTAATTTATATAGATTATCTCTAAGTATTAGATTTTTAAAATTTTATAAGATAATTACATTCAAATTTTTAAATAATCTCAATAATTTTAAAAATTTATATCACAATTAACTCTTTATTTATACGTATATAGAATTTTTTATCGTTCCAAAATTTTTATTTATATTTATTATATAATAAATTTATTTCTATTCAAAAAAAATAATTTTTTTCCTTATTAAATTTTTTTATCGTTCCAAAATTTTTATTTATATTTATTATATAATAAATTTATTTCTATTCAAAAAAATAATGACTATATTAATTTTTAAGTTTAATTTATATAGATTATCTCTAAGTATTAGATTTTTAAAATTTTATAAGATAATTACATTCAAATTTTTAAATAATCTCAATAATTTTAAAAATTTATATCACAATTAACTCTTTATTTATACGTATATAGAATTTTTTATTGTTCCAAAATTTTTATTTATATTTATTATATAATAAATTTATTTCTATTCAAAAAAATAATGACTATATTAATTTTTAAGTTTAATTTATATAGATTATCTCTAAGTATTAGATTTTTAAAATTTTATAAGATAATTACATTCAAATTTTTAAATAATCTCAATAATTTTAAAAATTTATATCACAATTAACTCTTTATTTATACGTATATAGAATTTTTTATCGTTCCAAAATTTTTATTTATATTTATTATATAATAAATTTATTTCTATTCAAAAAAATAATTTTTTTCCTTATTAAATTTTTTTATCGTTCCAAAATTTTTATTTATATTTATTATATAATAAATTTATTTCTATTCAAAAAAATAATGACTATATTAATTTTTAAGTTTAATTTATATAGATTATCTCTAAGTATTAGATTTTTAAAATTTTATAAGATAATTACATTCAAATTTTTAAATAATCTCAATAATTTTAAAAATTTATATCACAATTAACTCTTTATTTATACGTATATAGAATTTTTTATCGTTCCAAAATTTTTATTTATATTTATTATATAATAAATTTATTTCTATTCAAAAAAATAATGACTATATTAATTTTTAAGTTTAATTTATATAGATTATCTCTAAGTATTAGATTTTTAAAATTTTATAAGATAATTACATTCAAATTTTTAAATAATCTCAATAATTTTAAAAATTTATATCACAATTAACTCTTTATTTATACGTATATAGAATTTTTTATCGTTCCAAAATTTTTATTTATATTTATTATATAATAAATTTATTTCTATTCAAAAAAATAATTTTTTTCCTTATTAAATTTTTTTATCGTTCCAAAATTTTTATTTATATTTATTATATAATAAATTTATTTCTATTCAAAAAAATAATGACTATATTAATTTTTAAGTTTAATTTATATAGATTATCTCTAAGTATTAGATTTTTAAAATTTTATAAGATAATTACATTCAAATTTTTAAATAATCTCAATAATTTTTAAAATTTATATCACAATTAACTCTTTATTTATACGTATATAGAATTTTTTATCGTTCCAAAATTTTTATTTATATTTATTATATAATAAATTTATTTCTATTCAAAAAAATAATGACTATTAATTTTTAAGTTTAATTTATATAGATTATCTCTAAGTATTAGATTTTTAAAATTTTATAAGATAATTACATTCAAATTTTTAAATAATCTCAATAATTTTTAAAAATTTATATCACAATTAACTCTTTATTTATACGTATATAGAATTTTTTTATCGTTCCAAAATTTTTATTTATATTTATTATATAATAAATTTATTTCTATTCAAAAAAATAATTTTTTTCCTTATTAAATTTTTTTATCGTTCCAAAATTTTTATTTATATTTATTATATAATAAATTTATTTCTATTCAAAAAAATAATGACTATATTAATTTTTAAGTTTAATTTATATAGATTATCTCTAAGTATTAGATTTTTAAAATTTTATAAGATAATTACATTCAAATTTTTAAATAATCTCAATAATTTTAAAAATTTATATCACAATTAACTCTTTATTTATACGTATATAGAATTTTTTATTGTTCCAAAATTTTTATTTATATTTATTATATAATAAATTTATTTCTATTCAAAAAAATAATGACTATATTAATTTTTAAGTTTAATTTATATAGATTATCTCTAAGTATTAGATTTTTAAAATTTTATAAGATAATTACATTCAAATTTTTTAATAATCTCAATAATTTTAAAAATTTATATCACAATTAACTCTTTATTTATACGTATATAGAATTTTTTATCGTTCCAAAATTTTTATTTATATTTATTATATAATAAATTTATTTCTATTCAAAAAAATAATGACTATATTAATTTTTAAGTTTAATTTATATAGATTATCTCTAAGTATTAGATTTTTAAAATTTTATAAGATAATTACATTCAAATTTTTAAATAATCTCAATAATTTTAAAAATTTATATCACAATAATCTCTTTATTTATACGTATATAAAATTTTTTTATCGTTCCAAAATTTTTATTTATATTTATTATATAATAAATTTATTTCTATTCAAAAAAATAATGACTATATTAATTTTTAAGTTTAATTTATATAGATTATCTCTAAGTATTAGATTTTTAAAATTTTATAAGATAATTACATTCAAATTTTTAAATAATCTCAATAATTTTAAAAATTTATATCACAATTAACTCTTTATTCATACGTATATAGAATTTTTTATCGTTCCAAAATTTTTATTTATATTTATTATATAATAAATTTATTTCTATTCAAAAAAATAATTTTTTTCCTTATTAAATTTTTTTATCGTTCCAAAATTTTTATTTATATTTATTATATAATAAATTTATTTCTATTCAAAAAAATAATGACTATATTAATTTTTAAGTTTAATTTATATAGATTATCTCTAAGTATTAGATTTTTAAAATTTTATAAGATAATTACATTCAAATTTTTAAATAATCTCAATAATTTTAAAAATTTATATCACAATTAACTCCTTATTTATACGTATATAGAATTTTTTATCGTTCCAAAATTTTTATTTATATTTATTATATAATAAATTTATTTCTATTCAAAAAAATAATGACTATATTAATTTTTAAGTTTAATTTATATAGATTATCTCTAAGTATTAGATTTTTAAAATTTTATAAGATAACTATATTCAAATTTTTTAATAATCTCAATAATTTTAAAAATTTATATCACAATTAACTCTTTATTTATACGTATATAGAATTTTTTATCGTTCCAAAATTTTTATTTATATTTATTATATATAAATCAAATTTTTTACTTTTCCTAAATTTTTAACTAATTTTATAAATATTATAAATACTGTGCCTGAAAAAGGATTATTTTGATAGAATAAATCATACAAATTTAAATTTGTCTTTATTATATTTTATAGAATTAAACTATACCTTTAAACTTCAAAAATTTAAATGCTACTTACATCTAAATATAAAAAATAAGCTAAATAAGCTAAAGAGTTCATACCTCTTTTATAAAAGTTTTAACCTTTTTTTTTTAAATTAATAACTATTTTAATTCTACAAAAATTTTATTTTTATCTTTAATAATAACAAGAACAATTTTTTCTGTAAGATCTTTATCAATAATTAATATTTGAATGGGAATAGAGGTTAATTTAATTAGATTTATCCCCCTCATAATTAATAAAAATAATAATTTTTCTTCAGAAAGAATAATAACTTATTTTTTAATCCAATCAATTAGTTCAGCCAATTTTTTATTTAGATCTTTATTAATTATTTCTTTAGCTAAATGATTTAATATAAGCCCAATAAAAAATATAATTATTCTTTTTATAATAAATATTAGTTTATTAATAAAATTAGGGACTGCTCCATTTCATTTTTGATTCCCTAAAACAATAAAAGGTTTAAACTGAATAAACTGTTTTATTTTAAGAACTTGACAAAAAATTTTACCTATAATCACTCTTTCATATTGTTTTATTAGTAAATTACTAATATTAATTTCTTCAATTAGAGTAATTATTGGGAGTATTATAGGACTCATACAAACTTCTCTTCAAATAATCCTAACTTACTCTTCAATTAGCCATATTGGGTGAATACTTATATCTCTTATACTAAAATTAAATACTTGGATAATTTATTTAATTATTTATACATTCATTAATTATATTCTAATATATTTTTTTAAAATTATAAATATATTTACCTTAAATCAAATTTATTCAAACAAAAATTCAAATTTTATTAAATATTTTATTATATTTAATTTATTAAGATTAAGCGGACTCCCCCCTCTATTAGGATTTTTGCCTAAATGATTAGTGATTAATTTAATAATCAATAATAATCTAATAATAATTACTTTTATCTTAATTATAATATCTTTAATTAACATATATTTTTATATCCGTATTACATACACTTATTTTATACTTAATTTTTTTGAGACCAAATTTTATTTTACTCAATTTAACCATCTTTCGTTAATACTAATTTTTACGTTTATTTCAATTACAGGATTATTATTAATCCCCCTATTTTCTATCTAAAGTTTTAAGTTAAATAAACTAATAATCTTCAAAATTATCATTAAAATATTATATTTTAAGCTTTAGTAAATTCTTACTACTTTAAATTTGCAATTTAAAATCATTAATTGAATATAAAACTTAGTAAATAAGATTACTCTTATAGATAAATTTACAATTTATTGCTTAAAATTCGGCCAATTTACTGCGACAATGACTATTTTCTACAAATCATAAAGATATCGGAACTATTTATTTTATCTTTGGAATTTGAGCCGGCATAGTCGGCACTTCTTTAAGTATAATCATTCGAACAGAATTAGGAACTACTGATTCATTAATTAAAAATGATCAAATCTATAATGTATTAGTAACTGCACATGCTTTCATTATAATTTTTTTTATAGTTATACCAATTATAATTGGAGGATTCGGAAATTGACTTGTCCCCCTAATAATTGGCGCTCCTGATATAGCATTTCCACGAATAAATAATATAAGATTTTGACTTCTACCGCCCTCTTTAAACCTCCTATTGATTAGAGCTTTAATTGAAAGAGGGACAGGAACAGGATGAACAGTATATCCCCCTCTTTCTAGAAATTTAGCACATGCTGGTAGCTCAGTAGATATTTCAATTTTTTCTCTTCACTTAGCAGGAATTTCCTCTATTCTAGGTGCCATTAATTTTATTTCCACTACCTTAAATATACGAAATAATTTAATGACATTAGATCGAATTCCCCTATTTGTCTGATCAGTAGCTATTACCGCTCTTCTACTCCTTTTATCACTCCCAGTATTAGCTGGAGCTATCACTATACTTCTTACAGATCGAAACTTAAATACATCCTTCTTTGATCCTTCAGGAGGAGGAGATCCTATTCTTTACCAACATTTATTTTGATTTTTTGGACACCCAGAAGTCTATATTCTCATTCTTCCAGGATTCGGGATAATCTCTCAAATTATTACTCAAGAAAGAGGAAAAAAGGAATCATTCGGATTTCTAGGAATAATTTATGCTATAATAACAATTGGGTTATTAGGATTTATTGTTTGAGCACATCATATATTTACCGTTGGGATAGACGTAGACACTCGCGCTTACTTCACGTCAGCTACTATAATTATTGCTATTCCCACAGGAATTAAGATCTTTAGTTGATTAGCAACTTTACATGGAACTAAAATTAATCTAAACCCTGCTTTAATTTGAAGACTTGGATTTATTTTCCTATTCACTATAGGGGGATTAACTGGAGTTGTCTTAGCTAATTCTTCTATTGATATCACTTTACATGACACATACTATGTTGTCGCTCATTTTCATTATGTTTTATCAATAGGAGCTGTATTTGCAATTATTGCTGGATTTACCCACTGATACCCCCTATTTACCGGACTTTCAATAAATCCATTTTGACTAAAAATTCAATTTATCACTATATTTGCAGGAGTAAATTTAACTTTTTTCCCCCAACATTTTCTAGGACTTTCAGGGATACCTCGTCGATACTCAGACTACCCAGATGCCTATCTATCATGAAATATTTTATCTTCATTGGGAAGAATTATATCAACACTAAGTCTTATTCTTCTTTTAATTATTATTTGAGAAAGATTAATTAACCAACGAAATGTAATTTTTAATATATACATGAGATCAAATATTGAATGATTGCAAATAAACCCCCCAGCTGAACACAGCTTTAATGAAATACCCCTTATATCATATTTCTAATGTGGCAGAATAATGCATTGAATTTAAGCTTCAATAATAAAGAACATCTTTCTTTAGAAATTGCTACATGATCAAATTTAAATTTTCAAGATAGATCTTCCCCCCTAATAGAACAAATAATTTTTTTTCATGATTTTACATTAATAATTCTCACTTTAATTATTATTTTTATTTCTTATCTCATAATTTCATTATTTTACAATAAATTCTCTAATCGCTTATTACTCGAAGAACAAATAATTGAATTAATTTGAACTATTCTACCCGCAATTATTTTAATTTTTATTGCCCTACCCTCTTTAAAATTACTTTATTTAATTGATGAAAATAACAAACCCGCTATCACTTTAAAAACTACTGGTCACCAATGATTTTGATCTTATGAGTATTCAGATTTTAAAAAAATTAAACTTGATTCTTTTATGCTACCCACTCAAGAAATAAGTCTTAATAACTTCCGTTTAATTGAAGTTGATAATCGAATTATTATCCCTATAAAAACTAAAATTCGTATTTTAATCACTGCAAATGATGTAATTCATTCATGAACCATTCCCTCTCTGGGAGTAAAAGCTGACGCAACTCCAGGCCGCCTTAATCAAGCTAATTTTATAGTAAATCGACCGGGTCTATTTTTTGGTCAATGTTCAGAAATTTGTGGAACTAACCATAGATTTATACCAATTACTATTGAATCAGTTTCTCCAAAAATGTTTATTAATTGAATTAAAAATCAATAAATCACTAGATAACTAAATTAAATAAGTATTGGTCTCTTAAACCACTAATAGTAACTATTACTTCTAATGAAAGAATTAGTTAAATCATAACATAAACTTGTCAAGTTTAAATTATTATAATTAATATTCTTTTATTCCTCAAATAATACCATTAAACTGAATTTTTCTCTATCTTATATTTAATTCAATTTTTTTTATTTTCATAATCTATAATTATTATAATTTAAATTTTTCCCCGATTAAATATTCAAATATCAAATTAAATTATAGCAAATCTATTTATAACTTTTGACCCCTCAACTAAAATTATAAATCTTTCATTAAACTGAACAAGAACTTTAATAGTATTTATTATTATTCCATCTTACTATTGAATAATTCCATCACGACAAATAATAATAATTAACGTAATATTTAAAACTTTACATAAAGAATTTAAAACCCTAATAAGATTAAATTATTATAACGGATCTACATTTATTTTTGTAACAATTTTCATGTTTATTTTTATTAACAATTTTTTAGGACTTTATCCCTATATTTTTACTGCAACTAGCCATATAGCAATAAATCTATCATTGGCATTTCCCCTATGAATTTCATTCATAATTTTTGGCTGACTAAATCATACTCAACATATATTTACTCACCTAGTACCACAAGGTACCCCCATTGCCCTTATATCATTCATAGTACTTATTGAAACAATTAGTAACGCTATTCGACCCGGAACATTAGCAGTTCGATTAATAGCAAATATAATTGCTGGACACTTACTAATTACTCTACTAAGTAATCTATATAGATCTATTCCCTCAGCAATAATTATTGTCATTAGTAGAATCATATTCCTACTCTTAACCCTAGAAGCTTCAGTTACTCTAATTCAAGCTTACGTATTTTCTATTTTAAGAGTTCTTTATTCTAACGAAGTCATTTAATGTCAACTCACTCAAACCACCCATTTCATTTAGTAACTCAAAGACCCTGACCTCTAATAGGAGCTTTAAGAACAATAACGTTTCTAACAGGTATAATTAATTGATTTCACATATATGATATTAGACTTTTATTGCTAGGATTTTTAATAACTCTAACCACAATATACCAATGATGACGAGATATTACACGAGAAGGCACTCTTCAAGGATGTCATACTTTAAAAGTTACTTTAGGACTCCGATGAGGTATAATTTTATTTATTGTATCAGAAGTATTTTTTTTTATTGCATTTTTTTGAGCATTTTTTCACAATAACCTAAACCCAAGAATTGAAATTGGAAGAACTTGACCCCCCCAATCTATTAACTCATTTAATCCATTTCAAATCCCACTCCTTAATACCATTATTTTATTAACTTCAGGAATTTCTGTAACTTGAGCGCACCATAGAATTTTAGAAAATAATTTTACACAAACTAAAAATAGATTAATTATTACAGTTTTATTAGGTATTTACTTCTCAATACTTCAAGCATATGAATATAATGAAGCCCCATTTACTATTAGAGATAGAGTTTACGGAACTTCTTTCTTTATAGCAACAGGATTCCACGGACTCCATGTGTTAATCGGAACCCTATTTTTAGGGGTTACCCTAATTCGCCATATAAACTCCCACTTTTCAAACAACCACCACTTTGGCTTAGAAGCAGCTGCCTGATATTGACATTTCGTAGATATTGTTTGGACTTCTTCTCTACACAATCATATACTGATGAAGAGCTTAATTTATATAATATAATTAGTATATTTAACTTCCAATTAAAAAGATCAATCTATTTGATATAAATAATTTATTTACTATTAATTATACTGAGTATATTTATTTTCATTTCAAATTTAATAATCTTTATTTCACTAATTTTAAATAAAAAATCTTCTAATGATATAGAAAAAATCTCCCCCTTTGAGTGCGGATTTGACCCCCGATCAAACCCCCGAATTGCTTTTTCTATCCATTTTTTCCTAATTACAATTATTTTTTTAATTTTCGATGTCGAAATTGCTTTATTAATCCCAATTATTATAATTTTTTCAGTTACTAATTTAATTAGATGGTTTTTTACTTCTTCCTTTTTATTATTATTTTAATTTTAGGTCTTTATTATGAATGAAACCAAAATATGTTAAATTGAACCAATTAAAAAGGACTATAATTTATAAAAAATATTTAATTTGCATTTAAAAAAAAACTACTATGTCGTTTGTCTTAAAATAGGAAGCTGTAATAGCCCCTAATTTCGACTTAGTTTTTGAGAGTAAACTCTCTCCCTATTTATTAATTAAAACCAAATCTGAGGTATATCATTGTTAATGATATCATTGACTTAAAGTCTAATTAAAGAAATTTAAATAATTAAGCCGCTAACTTAATTTATAGTGTACTACATTAAAATTTCTACTTATGTAGTTTATTAAAACACTATATTTTCATTATAGAAATAAAATTTATTTTCTTAAGTTAGTTTATTCTACTTAAAGATTAATTTAATCTCTTTAATATCTTCAATATTACACTCTAATATAAGTTATTTAAGTAAATTCTTAAAATAAAGACTAAAAAAATTCAACTAACAAAAATTAATATATAAACCTTTAAGTTATTTATATGGATAACTTGAATAAATCCTATTAATTTGCGAAGATTGGCCCCCACATTCACAGCTAATAATTCTTCAGTTCACCCTAAATCCAAATTTTTTTTTAAATTAGCCCCCAATTTTAAAACCCCCCCATTTACTCCGTAAGTTGCTAAGTGGGGTAAAAATCAAATCCCCCCTAAAAATCTCAAAAACTTTGTTTGTCAACGAAAACTAATAGTTTTATAAAAATAATTCACTAATACCCCTATTATTGCACCTACAAAAATTACCCCCAATACCAATAATTTTAACAGGGAAGGTAAATAAATTACCGCCATAGTGGGTACTATTAATCAAATTAGTCTAGCTCCGCCTAAAATTCTTAAAATAAATAACGAAACTATACTCATAATTATAAATCAGTCTTCATCATGTAGATTAATTAATGTTAAAAAATTAAATTCAGAGATAAATCTCCAATAAAAAATTCGCACAGAATAGCAAACAGTGAGCCCCGTCGATAGGTAGCATAAAAAAAACCCTAACACATTTAAATCAGTTAATAAATTAATTTCTAGAATTAAATCCTTAGAATAAAATCCTGTTAAAAAGGGAAGGCCGCATAAAGTCATATTCGCAATATTAAAAATTCTACACGTTAAAGGTATAAATTTTACTGAATTACCCATAAATCGAATATCCTGTATGTCACCAAAACTGTGAATTAAAATTCCAGCACATAAAAATAATATTCTTTTGAAAAACGCATGAGCTAGCAGATGGAAAAAGGCAAGATTACTAAAACCCGCCCCTAAAATACACATTATTAACCCTAATTGACTTAAAGTTGATAGAGCAATAATTTTTTTCAAATCATATTCAAAATTAGCCCCCAACCCTGATATAAACATAGTCAATACTCCGATTAGTATAAGAAATTTAAATAGTCTTGAATTAACTAAGAGAGGACTAAATCGAATTAGTAAATAAACACCCGCAGTTACTAAAGTTGACGAATGAACCAACGCTGAAACAGGAGTTGGAGCTGCTATAGCAGCAGGTAACCAGGCTCTAAACGGAATTTGAGCACTTTTAGTTATTCCAGCTAAAATAACTAAACCCCCAATTAAAATTATCAAATTATCCCTATCTACATAATCAAGATAAAAATAAAAATTTCATCTACCATAATTTAACATTCAAGCAATAGCTAATAGAATTGCCGCATCTCCCACACGATTTGATAAAATTGTTAATATCCCAGCATTATAGGACTTAACATTTTGATAAAAAATAACTAAACAATATGAAATTAACCCCAATCCATCCCACCCTAATAAAATACTAACTAAATTAGGGCTGACAATCATTAGAGCTATAGATAACACAAATAAAATTACTAATAATAAAAATCGCACTTTATTTAAATCTCTACTTATATAACTTCTTCTATATAAAATTACTATACCAGAAATAAATATTACAGTTCTTAAAAAAATTGTTGATTTTCAATCAAATAATAACACCATAACTAAATCAGCTGAATTAATCCCGTAAAATTTGTATTCTAGAAAAATAGAAAGATTATTAAAAATTAAAAAATTGCCAAATATTAAACTAATTAGTGCTAATATTGTTAAAATAAATCTAGTAATAATATACAAATTAATAACTTAAAATAACTTTGTTATATCTTTAATTCCACAAATTAATATTTTAATTAAACTATTTAAATTAATAGAGTATATAATCAACCCCCAAAAATAAAAGATTTAATGGAATTCAGTGAAGAAACAACAATAAAAATTCCCGAGATTCAACCAAATAATAATTATTCAAACTTATCGAACTCACCCCCTGTTGAACAAAAGCAAATAAATAAAGGCTGTACCCAGCTGAAAAAAAAGACACTAATCCCAACAGTAGTATTAATGTAAATGATCAGGCTACTAAACTTCTGATTAATATCACTTCCCCCAATAAGTTTAAAGAAAACGGAGCTGCTATATTTCTTGAGAGGAATATAAACCACCATAATGAAAGTGACGGCATTATAGAGAGCATCCCCTTATTTAAGATTATATTACGACTAGTTAAACGTTCATAATTTAAATTTACTAAACAAAATAGTCCAGAAGAACATAGTCCATGACCAATTATCACCAAATAGGCACCTCTTACCCCCCAACAAGTTTGGGTTAATAATCCCGCTAATA
>NW_028301407.1:0-46000 GCF_061612785.1 Hesperophylax consimilis | reverse complement strand
AAATCTAATAGATATATTACCTGTTCTACGAGTTTAAATATATTTTCCTCTTGTTTAAATATTCTTCCACACAAAAGATAAGAAGTTGAAGATGGGGAAGACTTGGTTCACATTTTTAAATGCATATAGTTGGGACCCGCACAAAAAGATTGATTTAAAATTATCAGACAGCAATGCCTTTCCCGCCATTCGAGTAGGATTGGTGAAAAAGTTAGAACCACCTTTTCAACCAAAAGTGTGTTAGTATTATTATGTCAAAACATGGCTTGAAGAAAAGATGTCAAATTATCCATAATTTTAATGAAATAGAAATTATTATTTATTTGCTAAATGGGAAATTACTTGTGCGTTGGTCGCGTGTGCTAATGAAGCTAATAATAACTAATAAAAATAGTGAGAATATGTTAACCTACCTATTATGCCAATAGTGGATATCAGCTTATGCCATTACGCAGCAGAGTTATTTTCTTTATAAGTTTTTCATATCATAAGAATTTGTGAACATTTATTTGTATTTGTTTTCATCTATCCCTTAAGGCCAAAGAAACATATTTTTCCGATTTTAACGTAAGAGTCCAAAAACAATTTTAATTTAATTTCATTTATTTGTTCTATTATGCTATGTACACACGAATACCCATGCTCGATGGTTTGACTCGATCGAACATGTTGACTTGGAAACATGCTCGTCGTAGCATCCACAAGCTCGACACAAGACACCATAAATATGCCACCAAGACACTCAGTCAAATTGTAAATTTCATGCTTGTGTCTTTTTCACATCGAGCGATGCGATACACAGTACACACGTTGAGACATGTTCGAATCAGCTCAAACTATCGAGCATGAACAAGCGTGGATACTAGCCTTAAAGTTTAACATTTGGGTACCTAAATTTCTTTGTCTGTTAACAAAATAAAATATTATGTTTCTTTGACTTTGGGACTGCAGGTTTGTGCATGTTTTGTTTGATAACCGTTATGTTCATAAGGTCACTTATAGTTGTAGATTGTTGTAACAAAATAATGTACAGCAGCCATTTTCGATTTGATAAATTTATACATTGGTATAAAAAATGTAATTATTTCTACCGATTTATGATTTAACTCATTTAAAAAGGCTGCTAACTATAGATTACCCAGTTTTGGAGGAAAACGCCAAAGGTGTTAGCAATTTGATTGTAAAATAACAAGGATTAGTAATCTATCAAAATTTTACCTTTTCACAATGATGCTTATAAAATTATTTAAGATTATTAATTTGATGCAAGTCAAATCATGTTTTATCATTTCTTAATTTGATTAAATATTTTTACAGTCTCTTTGTCTACAGTTTTGGCTCCAATTAAGAAATTCGCTAATTATCGCCATCTTTTGCTTATAAATCGAATATTCATTTTTCTTTTTTTTGTTAAATACATACATTTTTCCTTGTATTTTTTGATAATTAATTAAGACCCCATTCGGATGGTATTAAAAAAGCATCTGGCCTATTCTTATAGCCACTAAGAGTGGATTGTTTCATCTGTGGTATAACTGAAACCGTCCTTTAGCCAAAACATACATTTTTAAATCCATCCTTATTTAAAGTTATCAATTTTGAAGGGCTTCTTACAATGTGGGTTAATAAGGTGAGGTTTTGGCTGAATCACAACTTTTAGCTATACTGCGGATGATATAACCAAACCTAAAAAAGTTGTTTTTTTTTATACTTGTGGCTGTAATTGGCTAGAAATAGACTTTAATCCCTTCTAAATGCGGTTTTACTAAGAACAATTATTTTTAAATGTCGCATAGTTTTAAATTCTTAAAGGTGATTGATTGATTGAGTAATTGGATTCAGCAGAATGGAGAACGGTGACATGTCATCATCATTCGTTTATTAGACAACTCTCAATGTAATCGACCAGCTAGGTCTTTTACACAGACTGTAAAATAGGGGGCCGGTCAGTCCGTAGTTAGCCGCTAGGTCCGGGTAGAAATCTGCTTTACCCTTGCTCGGGTCGGTAAAGGAATCTACTTTTATCCTTGCTCCGGTCGGTACAGGAATCTGCTTTTATCCTTGCTCCGGTCGGTACAGGAATCTTCTTTATCCTTGCTCAGTTCGGGGCCGGAATCTGCTTTATCCTCGGTGCGGGAGGAGGCAGGCGGGGGCAGAAATCCAGGGGGGAGCCAAGTCAAAGAAGTATCCAAGTTCAGATCCAGAGGGAAGTGGTCGGGAAGAGCAGAGTAGAGTAGCTGGTGGCGGTCCAAGGCAGAGAGAGAGAGCTGAAGGCTGGCGCGCCGTATTTATTGTGCAATCCCCCTCTCCCGACTTTGGGGAGGGCGGTACGACGCGCTGCCTTCGTTCGCGGGTTGTTGATGATCCGCGGGCTGTGACGTCCGCTATGATTTAATTAGCGGAGGTCACAACCTTTAGAACTACTCTACTCTTTATGCACTCTTAATCGATCCTAACCACTCCTCTCTAGCATTTTTATTTATTAATCAGTTGTACATAATTCATTCAGTGTGGGGGTCCCCGGCCCAACATATTCAGGGGAAATCGTAATTGATTTTCTTATATTTAATTTTACACAAATTCTTATTATCTAGTTATGCTAAGGAGAGTCCGGCCGTTTTATCAATGTCTTTTATTTCGTAATATCTACGGCCGAACTCTCTCAAACTTAGTCTAAATATTTCAATACATAGTCAATTCAAACTATTTCCCCGTACAGCGTTGCTTACGGGCGCGTTGATTGGTCCCAGGCGGTCGCCTGGGCCAACCGGGCGCAGGCGGTGAGGGGAAGCGATGCGGGGGCGAGCGGGACTCGAGGTATCGGAGCCCCACGTAAGTTCTAAAACCAAGCTCACGCTCGGCGCCTCGACCATTATGAAATAGCGGCCGCCGTGAGCGGTACACACCGTCCGGTACACTCCCCCCGGCGCAGCGGTGTCTGCGCCCCATTTAGCTAGGACGGGATATTTTCTTATAATTATATAATATTATAAGAAAATTATATTTTCTTATAATTATAAGAAATATAATTTTCTTATAAGAAAATTATAAGAAATATAATTTTCTTATAATATAATTTTCTTATAAGAAAATTATATTTCTTATAATTTTCTTATAAGAAAATTGTATTTCTTATAAGAAAATTATAAGAAATATAATTTTCTTATATTTAATTTTACACAAATTGGTGCGGCTGACGAGAGGACGATGATTTTTACCGCCGGCCGTATGTATTCTCCGGTACTGGTTCGTACCCGGACTGCTCGTACTTGGCCGTCGGCCGCCGGCGTGGCTTCGATCACACGCCCTCTTGGCCAGCTGTTGGGAGGCAGGGCGGGGTCGGCGATTAGTACCAGGTCGTCCTTCAATATGGGAGCACTTCGGTGTTGCCACTTATGCCTCTCGGCCATAGTTGGCAAATACTCCCGCAGCCACCTCCGCCAGAACATGTCGGCAATCCGTTGGCCGATGCGCCACTGCTTTCGCAGACACATTTCTTCATCTTTGGGGCCGTACAGCGACAGGTGTGGGCGCTTTCCAGCCGACCCCAGTAAAAAATGGTTGGGCGTCAGCGGCTCCTCATCGCGGGGGTCGACCGACAGGTGTGTTAGCGGCCGACTGTTTACTGCAAATTCTGCTTCAGCCATAGCGGTCAGCAGGGTCTCTTCTCCGGGAGCTCTTTCCTTCAGTACCACCTCTAGAGCTCGTTTTACCGACCTCACAAGGCGTTCCCACGCTCCCCCCATATGCGGTGATGCGGGCGGGAGAAAATGCCACTCGATGCTTTGGGTAGCGAGGTGGTCCTGAAGTCGTCCGTCATTTCGCAGGGCTGCGGTCGCTTCCCTCATCTCGCGGTCTGCCCCGCGAAAATTCGTCCCGTTATCCGAGTAGAGCGAAAGAGGTTGTCCTCGGCGCGCTGTCATCCGTTGTATCGCCATGATCGCGGCGTCGGCCGTGAGAGAATGTGCGATCTCAATGTGAATCGCTCGGGTGGAGAGACACGTGAAAAGAGCCCCGTATCGTTTTTCCCGCCGCCGGCCGACGGTGATTTCTATGGGCCCGAAATAATCCAGCCCGCAGTTAGTGAACGGGCGCACGTGGTGGGCTAGTCGGGCGGCGGGTAGTTGGCCCATTAGCGGGAGGTGCGGTTTTTCTTTTTGCGCGTGGCATGTGGTGCATGCGTGCGTTATTTTTCTAATATTCGTCCGTAGTTTTAGAATGTAGAAACTTGCACGCAAGTCAGCCATCGTTCGCTCTGTGCTAGCGTGACCTCCCTTCTTGAAACGTGTGTACGGGTCGTCCCCGTCTAGTATGACAGGGGTTCGTATGCTTTGGGCTACCTTTGCGGCTTGTAGCCGTGTGCCCATTCTCAGAACCCCATCCTGCCCGAGGAAAGGGGTAAGAGCATTGAGCCGACTGCCAACCGGTGCCGGCGCGTCATTGCGTAGGGATCGGATTTCTGCTCTAAATGTTTTGTATTGACATCTCTGGGCCCAGAGTGTTTCGGCGGCGCGGATTTCACCGGCGCGCAGAGGGCCCTCCTGATGAGCGCGGCGGGGTCCTTCTCGACACCTCCTAATGAAGCGCAGCATCCATCCCGTAGTTCGGACCAACCGTAGCCACGACGAGAAACGCTCGAGATTGGGTAAGGCCTCCTCCGTGGTGATGGTGAGGCCTACGAACTTTGTCCTCACCTCCAAGAGGCCTTCGTCGGGCTGCATGTGGTGGCCTTTTTGCGTGGGCCACTCGTTCTCCGGGGCGGTGATGAAAGGTGGTCCCGAGAACCACGGTCCACTGGGCGTCAGGACAGGCATCTCAATGTCGCGAGTGCCAATATCCGCTGGGTTAAGCTTAGTCGGGACCCATCTCCACTCGTTGACGCATGATAGGTCGTCAATCTCACCCAGGCGGTTGGAGACGAACGCTGAGTAGCTCCTTGGGTCCGTCCGCAGCCAGCACAGGACTGTGGTGGAGTCTGTCCAGTATGTAGTCTTATTAATGCGGCACTGCATCTCCTTTCTAACGCTGACTGCGAGGCGGGCTGCCATGAGTGCCGCTTGTAGTTCGAGCCGCGGGATCGAAAGAGGTTTGAGGGGCGCCACCTTACATTTACTCGCCAGAAAGGTGGCGTGTTTTCCCTCTTGGTTTGTCTCCACCAGGTACGCTATTGCGCAACATGCGGCCTCAGAGGCGTCACAGAAGAGGTGAAGCTCAAACTCTCCATTCTTTTGCTGAAGGCAACGCCGCGGGATTCGGATGTCAATCGCCTTCAGCGCCTTTATCCAGCCGGCCCACCGCGCCGCGTGCGTGTCGTGGATACGCTCGTCCCAGCCGACGTTGGACCTCCAAACGTCCTGAAGGAGGATTTTTGACCGCACGGTGAGGCAGGCCACGAATCCCACCGGGTCAAAGATCTTCATAACGGTGCTCAGCAGCTGCCTCTTTGTTGGGTGCCGGACGAGCTCAGCTGCTTCCGTCTCCTTGAAATCATATATGAAGTGGTCGCCGACTGGGTCCCACGCTAGACTGAGCACCTTCTCAGTATCTGCGCCGGCGCCGCTATTTATCGTGACAGTCGACTTTGCCTTTTTATCCGCCGGTATGTTCTGGATTGCGGAGGGCACATTGGAGGCCCAGCTGTCGAGATGGAAGCCTCCCCGGGATAGAAGTGTGCTGACGCCTCGTACCAGCTCTGCGGCTTCGCTCACGGTGTCGGCCGCATCCAGGTAGTCATCCATATAAAATTTATTGCGTACCGCGGCGGCGGCGGCACCTTGCTCGGCCACCCTGTTACGTACATACTGGGGAACAAGTAGCGCCGAACATCATGGAGGTTAACCGGTAGGTAACCGTTGCCTCCAGTGGCGTAGCTCGCCACAGGAAAAGTTGAGAAAGCTGGTCTTCCTTCTTTATCTGGATTCGTAGGAACATTTCTTCGATGTCGGCGGCTATGGCAATCTTGCCCTCACGAAACCGTAGCAGGTTGCCCAACAGCGACGAAGAGGTCGGGCCCGGTTAGTAGCCGGTCGTTTAAGGATGTACCCCGGCAACGGCTAGCGGCGTCAAATACTACACGCAGTTTACCGGGGTTATTTGGGTTGGTAATTGCGAAGTGAGGCAGGTACCACTTTCTCTTTGCCTGTGCGCCTTCCTCGGCATCGGATAGCTTGACGGCGTACCCGCCAGTGGCGGCCAGCTAATATGTGCTCCCGAGCGCCGAACAACCAACAAGATTTCCGACATGGCTAATCACAATACGAAACTCGGTTCGGTTATAATATCTCATTCAAAAGGTACCTACTTATTAAGCGCGCTTAACTTGCAGACCGACTTTGACTTGTGCCTATGTTCGTAGCAGTTCGTTTTCGATTGCGATCCAAAATTTAACTGCTTTGTCGCATATTCTGTGGAACAGTCGAAAGCGTGGGTCCATACCATTACATACTATTCTTTGCAAATAATACCATATCAAGAACGGCGTTCGGAGTTTTACCACCACATCAGAAGGAACGGTTTATTCAGTAGAAAGTTAAACTAAAACGCGTATGTTTTATATTATTGTCGATATCGTTGTTTCAATTTACCATCTGCTATTTTTCAGCGAATGTTACGCTTCCTCGATACAAGCATACAGGATAAAACTTGTCATTAAGAGATGAGTGATGGTCAGATTACTTATTATCAGTTCAGTCAGTACTCGCCGTTGCCAGGCATTGTCTCTTGAATTTAAAACTTTTCTTACTCTGAGAAAGTTTTGAAGTTTAATTGCAGGTTATATCGATCTTGTATATCAATTATTAATAAGGCATATCAATTGCATGTTATACTAATTTATGATTACTTTTGTGTTTGTTCAACGTATAAATTAAGAATGAGTTTGAATGTGGAATACATTAAGAATAATAGGTCGAGTTTTGAAAACAAAGTGATAATAAAAAATGCCGGTCCACCTAAAACCTGAACTGATAATAAAACAAGAGTGCAAATCTGGATCGAAGAAGTTTACTCGATCATTTAACAAAACAATGTATAACAAAGCTTGTAGCTCTGTGCATGTGATCAATTGAATAGTTTATTTTGTTTTACGTGTTTAATTTACGATGTTGATTCAGTTTGGACAATCAGCGGTGTTACTGATGTAACTCACCTTTCTGAAAAAATCAAAAAACATAATTCTTATCATTTACATTTACAAAAAGTTTTGAGCTTAAAGGTTTTAGGAAAAGTTGACATCAGAATGCAATTGGATTAAGGCTACCGTGCCTAAGGTAAACACCATAATGAGCTATTTAATAAAAATCGATACAGGTCAAATTTCCCAGAACATGATTTCAATGTGACGCTTAAAACGTATGACTTCCTAAATAAAGTTCAGTACCTAAAAGGTAAACTCTGTGCAATTTACGCCCGCGACGATTTTTCAAAAGCTAACGGCGCTTTATCAATTTTACAACTTTTTTATAGTACTTGTTTATTAGAAGACTTTCCCGAGACTGTGAAATTACTAAAACTTTTGTGCACCATTCGTGACCTTTGGAATGACCTCAGTTGAAAGCTAAAGATGTTTCTCAACGTTAAAAAGAATAAAATCTTTTAACACGTTGAGCCAGGACAGACTGAACGCACTATCAGTGTTAAGCATTGATAGAGGTCTTTGCTAAACAAAATGAACAGAGAATAGAACTTCTTTATAAATAGGTATGTACCTTTATTTAATTTATTTTATGACTTAATGTTGTAATCCGGTGAACCCCCACATATTTTGACCACCGGCCGCCACTGGTACCCGCGCTCTAATAATTGCGCAATTTTTGCCGAGTACGCCGCCGCTAGTTCGGGGTTCCTTCCCAGTTTTCGTTCAAGCGCGCTTAGCCTGTTTACCGCTGTAATGTTTCACCTTTTTGGGTGTGAGAGTAATTTTATATATTTCTTTTTTTTTTGTTTAAAACAAATAGAATTTTCTTCTCTCTTGGCTATGATCGATATTTGTTTTCTTTTCTAAGGCTTTACATATGTGTTCGTAGGGTTGGAAAATTCTTCCCCTACAACACATAAGCCTCCATGAAAATTGGACCCTTAATTTCTTTGATAACTACAGAAAGCCACTTAAAGCTCTCTTGTACTATATATCTTTATAGACATATGTACTTAACTAATGAATACGTTATTTACGGCCTTGAACGCAAATATTTTCGTATTTATATTGTAATTAAATTCCATCAAACGTTGTGTAATTTTTTTGATTTATGATATAGGATTTTAATTACTTTCATTTTGTGGTAACTTTGGTTCTTTTCAGGTTAGTGATTGGGTAAGGAGATTGGATTACGTCGAGATATTGCGAATGCTGGTATCATTTAACCTAACTAAATTTTTCCTGATAATCCCTATCTCCTAGTTCTAATTCCTTTAGAAACCGTAAAACCTGTGGAAAATACATAACATCTAATTTAGTGTCATAGCATACATATATAGTTAAAACAATCGAATATAGGTTAGTACAATATTAGTTATGAAACATATGTTCTCCAAAATTCTCTCCAATTCTGCGACGACCTGTGGGGTACATACATGTTGATTTAATCTTTGTAAGTATGGTTAGTGTTTATGATTTTGTACGAAGACGAACTCGGAAAGCAATATTGCTGTTAATAATTTGGCGCCTCCTCCTGCAATGTAACCGGGTGAACCAAGGTCGAATAAGACTTTCACACCGTCGTCAGGTGCCTCTAGTGGTAGGTACTTGCGAGGCTTTCCCACACCTCCAGATCCACAACCCTCTAGCGCTACGATCGAACCTCCCCTGGGTCCAGTACACTCCAAATTCCATCACCTCCGGATTTACGACTACTGAAGCGAACCGGTTTCGTCTTCTGAACAATCATATACTCACGGTTGTTGTAATGACAAGTTTCCTAGGCTTGCCACCACTCCAAGAAGCGATGTGACATGACCATTCTTAGGCCTAAAACGCCAGCTGTAGGCGGGTTCACATCACCCAGTGGATTATACATTCAAATACATATATGTATACATACGTTTTTTATAATTCACAATGTAACATTTTCTCACATGAAACATTGGGAACCAAGAATCTCAAATCCCAGGGTTGTGAGTCCTGAGTCCGATATCTCGATACATAAATACTAATAGGAAATACGAATAAATACGATATACTAAGTAATATACTTGTTTGTTTGTTTGACAGTTTTGGTATCGCGGTCTGACAACCACATTTTTTTTTTGTTTTCGTTGATGGATTTTATAAGGAGTGACCACCCCCTCTTTTGATTGAATTTGACTGAGTTATTTAACATTGGGTGGAAATAGGTTGTACTCATACGTACACAATTATTATGACGCTTAGATTTGGCCACTTTGGATATGATCACATAACTAGTATGTGCGACTTAATTGAATCATAATTAACCGAATAGGTATCTTGAGTGGGCTATTCATCCCTGACGTATGTAGTTAGGTATTTAGGAAGTTTTCTTGTTGATATTATTTTGACTTATAGCCAGTGTATAAAACACACATGAATATGCTTGCTGTGATTTGGTATGAAGAAACGAGCTTTGAGAAACCTGCCCTTATCGGACACGATGTTTTATTTATTTTAGAGTTCGGTTGGAATGCAGTTCGTCTAATTAAGAGGACTTTGACCTATTTTAGGGTCTTATGAATTCTTTGTGGGTTATATTTGTATCTGCTATCAGTGACATAATATCTACTATCAGCTGATAGTTTAGAAGACAAATCGTACATTATCGTTTTTGGATTTTCATGGTACATGTTGGTAAATAAGGTTTACCTAATTTTGAAAGGATATTTGGAAGTAGGTATTTGTTTTTGACACGAATGTGGTAATAGGTATTTGAAGTAGACATTTGTGCATGACACAAGTGTGATAATAGGTATTCGTGATATATACATCTTTATATGTGAAATGGTACAAAGTTATACCATATTATAGGTATCATATGTACTTAATCCTTGGGATAGATCTAGTTGCTGAAATATCGCAACCAGAGGCTGGACCGAATTATAACCTGTATATATAAAATATAAAATATTATAAGATTTCATTTTTTTGATTTCTCGGCTTTCAGGAACGTTGCCGCCAATGATTTTCTCTCCCCTCTCGGCTCTCAGGAACGTTGTCTTTTGATTTCTGAACTTTTTATTTTATATTTTGATTTCTTTTGACTCACCCACCTCAATCGATCATGCAAATATATCCATTCGGGTTTACACGAAATTTGCGATCAAGGTTCCAAAATATTACCTACTTGCTGTTTAGAATGTAGTCTTAATTAAATTGATTCGTGACTACCATTTCTTTTTCATTTGACCGCGGCTTTAAAGTTTTGATTTAGTTTTCGTAAATGTTGATTGACGTAAGGACTGAGGTTAATACTTTCCAAAATATATCGCAAACAATGATAAGATATTTAATATTATTTATACAAAATCTAAAATTAGTCATATTATTATTATTACTTTTATCTTGAAACAAAGGAGAGTGATTATTGTTATTTTTCCCGAACCACTATTTTAAGACAAAGAGGTAACGTTTATTTTAATTTTAAACTTAACTTTAAAGTATCCGATGAATCCTTTATTTTCAAATTTATTTCATTATTACTTTTTAAACAAAGAGACAATATTTATTTTTATCATTTTCACTTTTTTTTAATCCTTCCGAGTTCTCTTCGTACTTATTTTAACTGAATAATAAAATCACAAAGAGATTAAATTTAATCAAATCTAATCATTGATATTACTTTTCGAACTGTCTAAATTGTGTTTCTTTTTAAGCTAATGATGTACGTATCTACTATTAATATTTTTTTTCCAAAATTGATACTAAATTATAATCTATTTTTAAATATCAATACGCGATCACGTTCACTTTAGATATCCGATAAAACACTTAAATTGAATTTAAATGATTTTCACTTTGAATGAAATAATTAGTTTAGAATTTAAATAATTTACAAATCACTTTTTTGCACTTTTCACATTAACACTCCTAAACACTGAGTTTAAACTCTATTTTATTATAGGATTTCACTGATGGGATTTTCAAAGAGGATTTGGAATAACTGAATTTAACTTTTATTGAAAGTCACTGAATATAACTCATTTTATTAACACTGTTTAATTAATTAAAACTGACTTGTTCAAATTTCACTGATGGGATTTTTTCAAAGAGACTTAAAACTGAATTTAATACTTTTACTTTTCACAAAAACCTCTAAGTCCAGGGACTTATTAATTACCTGTCTCGACGTACACACACGCGTAATTCGCACTTCCCGTCCTTTCAAGCTCCACCAAAATCCCCGAAAAACTCTCGAATCCTCTCGCGCACTCGTTTTTATACTGTCTTCAATACCAAAATGACTTAAGTCGATTTCACCCTTCAGGCAAATAGATCATCAATCAACTCGTAAATTGGAACATATGTGCCACTAGTTTTGATTATTTAAATCTGGTCACTTATTCATACGACATAGTCATCTCTCGGCCACGCCTTCAAATTTACCGTCCTTGTCCTCTGCAGTTGCAGGGCTGGATCAGCATCCTTTAATTGTTTTCATAGAGTTCGTCGTAAGGTTAGATGTGTTTTTCTAGCTGTGCTTAATTTCGTTTATTTTTCTGGGAATATAATCAGTCCATTACCGTACTCCCTACGCACACTCCACATTCAACGTTCCTTATCTAATTCTTTATCTTATGAAGAATTTTCCCTCTAATTTTTGTTCTTCTCGGGATTGCGCTTCATAATTCAGTCATTACTGTCCCTGTCTTAGCAGGCAAGTTCATGTTCGCATTGGATTCCCTCAATCCAATCATGTTTATTAGTGTTTACCTTTATTTCATCCTTCCTCTGGTTATTATGGCACTGTAAATTCGTCTCCACGCTCCTATGATGCCGAAATCAACTTCATAATGCTGCCATTTTCGTGTATGTTTCAGTTTTTGCCAATCTGTCGGTCTGTATGCGTCCTTTCTTCCAAGGCCAAACTTTCTATTCGAATTTCGCTTGGAAAACAGAGTTCAAATGTTTTCATTTATATCATTATGCATTAATTCAGTTTAAGTGTACGGGCAGCACTTCTAACCACCTCAATTTTTATGCACCTTAATGTCATTAGACCCAAAATGAACATTATTCTCGCCCCTTTTCACCGTTTCGCCACTGTAAAGTAATTAAATATTAAGGCGTTACCCGTATTGCATCTTGTTCCCTCGAAATTAGTCATTAATTTTTGATTTATATGGAGTCATTATTATGAAATCTTTGTACCTCAGCCATCAATTCCAGTTAATGTGTCTGCCTGTCAATCTAATGGATTTGGTCTTAAATAAATAGTCCCATATGTCCCATGTTAAATTTTATGACCAATTCCATCTTAATTGTCCTTCTAATGATCGTGGATCTTGTATTGTTTATTTCGATATAAACACATAAATTTATGAATCAGGCCATTGTATTTAATCTCATCGATCCAAAACCATTGGTTCCTCGGCCGGTAGTTTCCTAGTACGATCCTCTCAAATTTGCATATCGATTACGCGTTTTTCTTGTTGATCTGTAGATGTATTTCCCTCCATCATTCAAAACTATAATTAAATCACTTAGTTTTGTCTTGTTTTCACCTCTCTACACAGTTTTTTTCGGGTTCTCCTGAGTCTACTCTACCCTCACGCGTTAATTTCACTTATTAGAAGTTTCTTGCCCCTTCCAGATAACAGTCTATCATACTTTATTTGATTTCGAATGACAATCAATCCTTTTTTTTCATTTGTATCAATCTCTCTTCGTTTCTTACACCGAAAGTTTATGACCAATGTTTCCCCCGTGAGAACATGTTTATCTTATAGTGCATTATCCTTTGACTCGATGTCTTCGTTCCCATGTTAATAAATAATGTAGATTTCTCCTTTGTCCTGTCAAAAACCCACTGTGATTGGCTAATTTTAGTAATAAATTTGGGTAGACACATCCCACTAGAACGCCTCTTTTTTCCAATTACAGTCTCCTGTATTTATTTCAATAAAGTTCGCTAGGTGTCTCTAGTGTGATGATTTCTTCGTAATTGAGGTTTAGCTTTCATTAAATACATTTTCTTTTGGAAGAAACCTATTTCATCACACCGCGCACTGCCGGTTGTCGGGCAGCCATGAGTTATTTTCTCTCCATAGTAGGCCGGTCTCCCACCTGCCGGTACTCAAGGGGCGCGTTGTGCTTTCCATGAGGGCCTCGGCACGCTGTATATCTGTGGACACCCGGCTCACGGCGGTCACGCCAAGCGAGTCAACTGAAAAGTGCCTTTTGATGAGTTCACCGATTTTGCCCATTTCAGCCGTTTCGCCGATCATATTTAGCGTGGTGCCGCTATCTACGTCACGCCGGGTGCCCCCATGTTTGATCCAGCCGAGCGCGGTTCGTGACGTCATGCGGCCGCCATCTTCTTCTTGGACCTCCCGCGACACTATCAAATGCACATTGTCTTGGCCGATTAATAGCCGTGGTTTCACTTGCCGGCGGCCGGCCACTGTTTGTCGCGGGAGATCTAGGTCCGTCACTGTGTTTGCGATAATGGGGTATTCGGACCCGTCACCACGCACGGAAAGTTTAACACGCTGGGATGCGCTATCTGATGAGCACATCCCATTGGCACCATGTATACGGAGTCCACGGGGTGGTCCGCGCACCCCCACTATGTCAGCGAGTTCGGCATCGACGAGGGTCCTCGTCGAGCAGCGCGTGGGTAGACACTTGCCCCTTCGGGCCACACACTTTCACCGCAACTACCTTAAGCAAAACCGAACTTTGCCCGAACCAAGTCGTGTTCACAGTTTCACTTGCGACGAAGGGAGCTGTATTGTACCTCGCGGGGTCATGTAACAGTTTATGGTGTGACAGGCGGCACGTGCCAACGCCGCAGTTCGTTCGAAATTTACACACCCGCGTGTAATGCCCTTTGTCTAGACACTTGTGGCACACGCGCGCACTTTTCACTAAGTCCCACCGGGCGGGAATGTCAATCGCGGCAAACTGCGGGCACTCTCGTAATTTGTGCAAACTGTTGCATTTTGCGCAATTTTCACTATTTACCGCGATCTTCTCACTTCTCACCGCCGAAGTGCTTTGCACGTGCACTTGGTCGCGACGGGTCCGGGATGTCCGGGCAGAGTCAACGAGACCCGACCTCGGGACGGCATTTGCCAGCCGCTTCAGGAACGCTGCAAACTGGTGGATATCGGCAGCGGCGGCCCTGTCTGTGACCTTGTCGAGCCACGCGATGCGTAGGGCCAGCGGCATTTTGGAGGCCACCTCGCTGAGTAAAGCCGGGTTGCTTAGGTAATTGTCCGACAAGTTACCTAGCGAGGCAACGACATTTTGAATAGTTCCCGAAAATTCAACTATTGCTTCGTTGGAGGCGTCTTCAGGCAGGAGCGGCAACTTCTTAACCTTTTCGTACATCACGGCAGCAATGGCGTGGGCGCCGCCAAAACGGTGCTTCAGCACGTCAATAATCTCCGAGACCTGAGCGGGGTCCATCAAGAGAGGGTTGACGGCATCGCGCGCCTCCGCGCAGCGCGCGCTGTAATCTTATTAGATTCTCAGCAGCCGTCATCCCGCATGTCGCTGTCGATTGTTGGTATTGTGCGTGAAAGGTTGGCCACTCAACCGGGTCCCCGGAAAATGTCGGCAGGTCCTTGGCTGTAGATTGCCGGGCGATGAGGGAAACCATCCGGTTGTCTTCCTCCTGGGCTCTCGGGGTACTTCCAGACTGCGAGCTGCGGATGGCGTCTACCACAGCCGCGGTGAAGTGTGCGAACGGGTCTTGTCTAGAGTTTACCCAATCTTGCGTGTGGCGGGCAGTTTCATCCGCCGTCGGGTTTCCCGGGAATGGCCCACCTCCCGCCGGCGTTGTAAGATCAGGCGTGGTTGGCGGGAGATGTGCTTCGAACGCACGGGGTTGGGCCTCCAAGCGGGGCGGCTCGCATGCTGCCGTCGGCTTGGCGGCATGCTGTGACGTCTCGGGCAGCCGCGATAAATCGAGCGGCTGTGGTGTCTCGAGCGGCAGCCTTGAAGCTCCGAGCGCGGCAATTAGTTGTTCGATCTGCCGGGCAGAGTCCCGGGAGCGTTTTCTCTCGGCCCGCAGTTCTCGTTGCAGCTGGCGGAGAGTGTTCTCTGTGGAAGCCTCGTTGTCTGATGTGAGGCACTCATCCGCTGAGACTGCGGCAGGGGCGGGTGTGGTGACCAGAGCCGCTGCCGGGGCAGCTCGTGCTCTAGCCAGTTCAGCTTGGTGGGCAGCAGGTCCGGCATGATCTAGGCCGGGGGCTGCTGCGGGGGTTGGGCCGGGCACTTCGGGGCCGCGGCGTGTGTCATCTCGTTCGGGAGCGCCCTCCTCACGGGCGCCCTTGCCAGAGCGGAGCGATCGGGACATCGTAGCGGCTGGTGACTAGATCCGTTTCGAAAGGACCACTATGTAATCGACCAGCTAGGTCTTTTACACAGACTGTAAAATAGGGGGCCGGTCAGTCCGTAGTTAGCCGCTAGGTCCGGGTAGAAATCTGCTTTACCCTTGCTCGGGTCGGTAAAGGAATCTACTTTTATCCTTGCTCCGGTCGGTACAGGAATCTGCTTTTATCCTTGCTCCGGTCGGTACAGGAATCTTCTTTATCCTTGCTCAGTTCGAGGCCGGAATCTGCTTTATCCTCGGTGCGGGAGGAGGCAGGCGGGGGCAAAAATCCAGGGGGGAGCCAAGTCAAAGAAGTATCCAAGTTCAGATCCAGAGGGAAGTGGTCGGGAAGAGCAGAGTAGAGTAGCTGGTGGCGGTCCAAGGCAGAGAGAGAGAGCTGAAGGCTGGCGCGCCGTATTTATTGTGCAATCCCCCTCTCCCGACTTTGGGGAGGGCGGTACGACGCGCTGCCTTCATTCGCGGGTTGTTGATCCGCGGGCTGTGACGTCCGCTATGATTTAATTAGCGGAGGTCACAACCTTTAGAACTACTCTACTCTTTATGCACTCTTAATCGATCCTAACCACTCCTCTCTAGCATTTTTATTTATTAATCAGTTGTACATAATTCATTCAGTGTGGGGGTCCCCGGCCCAACATATTCAGGGGAAATCGTAATTGATTTTCTTATATTTAATTTTACACAAATTCTTATTATCTAGTTATGCTAAGGAGAGTCCGGCCGTTTTATCAATGTCTTTTATTTCGTAATATCTACGGCCGAACTCTCTCAAACTTAGTCTAAATATTTCAATACATAGTCAATTCAAACTATTTCCCCGTACAGCGTTGCTTACGGGCGCGTTGATTGGTCCCAGGCGGTCGCCTGGGCCAACCGGGCGCAGGCGGTGAGGGAAAGCGATGCGGGGGCGAGCGGGACTCGAGGTATCGGAGCCCCACGTAAGTTCTAAAACCAAGCTCACGCTCGGCGCCTCGACCATTATGAAATAGCGGCCGCCGTGAGCGGTACACACCGTCCGGTACACTCAACTCCTGTGATCTGTTTGGTACCGGTGACTAATTCAACATGTTCTCACCTGTTTCATACTGGAGGGCATTGCACATCTCCAGATATTTGCAAGTTAAATATGCACTTCATTTCACCTGCTACTTCACTTTAGTCTGAATAATTGAGACTAATTTACGCTAACAGGATAATTAATACTTTGTGGCTAACTTTAGTTTGTTAACCACAACGGTTTTTGGTGACGGATGGTGATAATTACATATTATTGTTTATGCTAACACTTTTGAATATTATTCTTAGTCGTGTTTGTCCAAGGTTTTGCTTGCTTTTAAAAAAAATATACCTTTTATTCCATTGTTACGCTATTTAAAAAAAATTATGAATTTTAACTAGCTAATCCATTTTTTACCATCTGGCTCAATTAAGATTTTTAATTCTAGTTGAGATTTTTATTGGCTGGCCAATCGGCCAATTTTACTAAATCAATTTTTATTGATAATATTACAAATTTTAGTTTTATTCTAGGAATATCTCGGCATTATGTTAATTTTCAAGTGTTTTTTTTTTTTAGATAACATGGAATTTTTTTCACTATAAAATTAGCATGCAAAACCTTCTGCTATATTATTGAAATTATCTTTGATTTTATGTAAAAACTTGAAAAAAGTGTATTGACTCAACACCTTCATATATAAAAAGCCTGACATTGACAGCAACACCTTGTAATGTTTTCGTCTTTTCCCCATTTTCTTTTATTTTTATTTGTTTAAAACAATATAAAATTTTCTTCTCTCTTGGCTATGACCGATATTTAATTTTTTCTCTAAGGCTTTGCATATGTGTACGCAGGGATGGAAAATTCCTCCCCTACAACACATAAGCCTCCATGAAAATTGGACCCTTTTCTTTGATATCTACAGAAAGCTACTTAAAGCTCTCTTGTACTATATATCTTCATAGACATATGTACTCAACTAATTAATACGTTATTTACGAACTTGAACGCAAATATTTCCGTATTTATATTGTAATTAAATTCCATCAAACGTTGTGTAATTTTTTTGATTTATGATATAGGATTTTAATTACCTTCATTTTGTGGTAACCCCCTTGGTTCTGATCGAGGTGTTGAGTTTCACAATTTAATTGGTCTTTCCATTGCAAACCTAGACTTAAATGAATTCCCTGAATGAGCTAACTTTCCTAATGTAATTATTCTGATTCCCTGCACCCTAACAAAGTCGTAGTTAAACGCTGATAAAAGATATTATACATGTTTATTTGGACAAGTAATTAAATATAACTCAAATGGTTAATTGTTAGTAAATTTGATTTTGGTAAACTCTTGTGTCTGTCTGGCGCCACTCCTTTATGATTCTGCTGCTATAAGGTACATGTAAAGATTGATTTGGTAGGTTAATGTAATTAGTTAATTGCATATTTGACGAACTCGGAATAGCCCATTTGCTGGCATAATTTGGCTCCAAATCCTCCTGCAAGTAAACGAGATGATCGTGAGTCAACAAGAAATTTGCACAATCCTTTGACACGGCTCTTTGATTGATACCTAAGTTATCGCGTCCCAAAAAGCCTTCCACGTCATCATGTACTGCATTCAAGTTTCCCCTCGAGTCCCGATACCCCCAAATTCCGACCCCTCCTTGGACTACAATTTACTTAGGGCGAACCGGTTTCGTCCTATATACAATCATATACTCACGGTTGGTGTGGACTTACGGGTCGTGAATCCTCATTCCACGTTTAAGAGAAAATGCGGGAGTGGTCTATAAGACCTAAAATGCAAGCTGTATGCAGGTCCGCATTTTTTTTTTTTTTTTTTTAAATTTATTTATTTCATCAAAAAATTACAGAATATATATAATATATCATTAGTAAGTTGTATAATTATATGTCAGTTAGAAACAATGAAATTGATGAAAGAATAATGTTACAATAATACGGCAGTTTCTAATATAAGAAAAAATATATATGAATGTAAGAGTGTTATATACAAATGGCATAATATACTATATTTTAGGTTGTGCATAACCTGCCTCACTAGGCGAACCTGTATTGAGGCAGAATTTTTAGTCAATTATTTCTCCATTTTGTCTATGGTTTGCTAATATTTAAATGTTTAATATGGGTTCCCATACAGCAATCCACTATTTTAGGTTACATTATTGTTTACATATTGAAGATACAGATAGAATAAATTTAAACACAATACATACTATAATAACTCACTGTGACAAGGCATTTGGTTACTTTTCATTATTGTTTGCATTTACACAATACGTATATAGTAAGTTTTAGCACCGTACATACTGCAATAACTGTCAATGACAAGGCGTTTGGGTGAGGGCACCAGTGTAGGCTCGATCATTTGAATAAATCCAAATTTTGACATTTTTTTTAAACTCTTTCCGTGTTTGACTCTCTTTAATATTTTCTGGGAGCATGTTGAAGATCTTTGTGGCAAAGTAGCCAAAGCTACGTTGACCAAAGGTGGAAGAAAGTGCTGGAACTTGCAACATGTCTTTGTTTGAATTACGTGTAAATCTAAAGTTTGTTTTTTTTTCGTAAAACACATGTTTGTTTTTAAAGAGATGCATGAGGATTGTTTTTACATAGATCTGTCGAACATCAAATACTCTCATTATGTTGAAAATTAAGTTGCTGTTTGCAGTTTGAGGAAGTTTGAGAATAATTTTCATAATTGTTTTCTGCGCCTTTTCAACAGGATCTAGAGCTGATGAAGTACCCCCTCCCCATGAAATGATACCATACTCAATGATAGATTGGGTTAATGCAAAATAAATCGTTTTTAGAATTTGTAAGTTAAGGAAGTTCCTTACGGATCTGAAGAAGTGTATTGTTTTCCTAATTTTATTCGCAATGATCTGAGTATGTATATTCCATTTGAGGTATGGGTCAATGGTGAGGCCGAGGTACTTCATCTGTGGAGTTCGCTCTATACAGGGGCACTCATTGCATACGTTGGAATTCGTACAGTTATGTATTTTTATGGAGTAATCATCATTAGGTTGGCCTGCAGTATTGATGCTTGAAGTGATATATTTTGTTTTTTTCGTGTTAAGGGTAAGCGTGTTTATATCTAACCATTTTTTAACTAAGTTAATATTTTTTTCAGCTTTTTTCAGCTTTTCATTCTCCAGTAAACAGTACATACGAATAAATATATGTATACATACAGTTTGGGAAAGGTTTATAACTCACAATACGAGGCTATCTACCTCGCATCCCGAGCTCGGATCTCGCGCCAAAAACTCTGCGAAGCTCTAGGTCTGGTAACCGAATATATACGTACTAATAAGGTGATACTAATAAATACTAGTAGAATAAGGTCATATTTGATAGTTTGTTTTGGAGAGCTATCGAACTCCAGGCTTTTGTTTGTTTGGTTTTGACGTTTTTATTTAAGAGAATCGCCATCTCTATTGGATTTGGTTAATGGTCTTGTTATAGGAGCGACCACTGCCTCCTATTGATGAACTGTATTTGTTTTAAATTTTACCTCCAGGGTTCAACATTAATTTTTGTTCATCCTATCCCGTGATTTTCCAATTGTTTCAAGTGGTTGATTGCCACATTAGAGAGTACTCGACCCTCAAATATCTCAGGCAACTGATGGGGTTTTGTATGAGCACCCAATCAATAAAATTCAAATGTTTCGTATAATTATTCGATATAAATCTGGCTAACCCGTGATTTTTCAATTGTCGATTGTGAATGATAAGTATTTGTAAGCACGCAGCTTCCAGCTGTTTCAGGTAACTAATAAAAACTGTGCGATTATCTAATCAATGGTATTCAAATGTTTCATGTAATTTTTTGATATAAATCTGGCTAACCCGTGATTTCTCAATTGTCGTTTGTGATTGATAAGTATTTGAGAACACGCATCTTCCAGCTGTTTCGGGTAATTAATAAAATCCTTTGTGACTAACTAATTCATGGTATTCAAATGTTTCATGTAATTTTTTTGATATAAATCTGGCTAACCCGTGATTTCTCAATTGTCGTTTGTGATTGATAAGTATTTGAGAACACGCATCTTCCAGCTGTTTCGGGTAATTAATAAAATCCTTTGTGACTAACTAATTATGGCCAAGGTCGTTTTCAAACTATGCGGTTGGCCCAATTCTCCAGTGATCCTTTGTTTTGTAAACAAATAATATAAACATCTCCTGACACACTAACCTAAATGTGAGATCTGTTTATTTTAAAATTCCTTAGAAGTCATTTGTGCCTCTTTACTTTTATTGTGCACTATTAATTAAAATATTTTTAAATCCTTTATTGAAGTTAAGCTATTTATTTCATTTCCCGAATTTAGTAAATTTACTAGAAGTTAGGTGAAAATAATATAAATATATATATATATGTACACATATCTCGATTGTCAAAATTCGTTAAATAAGATTACATATCGTCGCTGCTCTGACTCAACCTCGTATCTACAGTTTTTGCATTTTTAAGATAAAATTATGAACATCTGCGTATTTTTCTTGCGCATTTAATGCACAAACACGTGTCTTCCTTAAAAATATTATTTATTAGTTACATTGATTAAACTCAAACTCGTATCTGGTTTGTCGAATGCAGCAAACTCGTATCACAAGATACGAGTTTGCGATCTGTTTTGTCGTGCGAATAGTGTCTGAAGCACTCTGAAGTTAGCGCAGCATTCTCGTATCTACGCGTGACAGGTCGAGTCTTGTAAACATCCACTGTTGATTTTGTGTGTTTATAATAGTTATTTGAAGTTAAACATAGTGAAAGTTTTTTTATTAGTGAATATACATTGTATAGAGTAAGTTGTTTTAATTTTAATCATAATATTTAACGAGCATTCTGTAATAATGACAATATATTATAGCCAGTACTTAACCTCACATATTATCAAAAATTCAATTGCCAATTTGTGAGAACTTGCTTATTTTAATTGAAATATTTACTAAATATAAGTTTAACTTATACATGCAATCAACTTAACCATGAACTTTCCTACAGAAAATGAAACGAAACAATACAAGGAGTACTCGTTTATTGCAACTAGCAATGAACAATTCGAGTATACCACATAATCCGGATTCTATTGAGTGCCTTTCCCTAATGAATCAACCATCTTCGTCAAGACAAGCTGATGAACGGGAGTTGATGATGAATAGCGAAATAATTTTGGATAAAGATTTCTGTGAAACTGTTATGGAGCAGGCAGCCGAGTCAAGACAAAATAATCAACATGAGATGATCGAGGGAGGAATTTTAAACGAAGTTACCGGTTTATTTTATTCATCTGCAGAAACAGACAATGTTTCAATAATGAATCAGTCTTCCAGTGAAGTTGGTCTAGCATTCCTTGCCGACATTGATGAAAACACAGTAACTTATTACCTGGACGAAGCATCAGGTTTATTAATTAAAACTCGCAATGAAGTTGAGGTTGAGAAGAGTCGAGCACGAAAAGGTTTAGGAAAACCTGCTGCCTGGAAGCGAAATAAACTAATAAAAGCCAGAGAAATTAGACATGAGTATAAGAGCATTGAAAGGAAAAAGGCAGCCAGAGGAAAACCTTGTAATAAAATAGTCCGTCAAGCTCGTGCTTTAAAACCCAGGTGCGATAGTTTGAAATGCACTCGCAGTAAACATTTAAGGCAGTGTGATGTTATCAGTAACAGTGAAAGGTAGTATTTTTAATTCCTTCTGGGAGTTCATGACGTGGCCACAAAGAAAAGCGTATGTGAACGCACTGGTAGAAAAAGTTCCAGTTCAACGAAAAACTAACGAAGTACTATCACGACGGGAAAACACCCTTAAATACTATTTAAAAAATGAAAATGCACGTGTGCCTGTCTGCAAACGGATGTTTTTGTCTACTTTGTCGCTAGGAGAGTGGACTGTTCTTAACTGGGTAAAAAAAGGAAACAGTCATGGTATAATTTCTTAAGTTAAAAGTGTTGAACGCATTAATAAAAAGAAGGCTTCGAAGGTAGAGCATATCAAATACTTTTTAAGTAAGCTGCCAAAACTGCCTTCTCACTATTGCTCTTCGAAGCAATATTTAGAGATGACGTATGCATCAGTTAAAGATGTATACAGAGCATTTGAAATGTATTTTTCTGATAATGATAAACCTTCTGAGGAGAAAGGAGGATATAATTTATTCCGGAAACAAGTCGATGCCATGCAATTTGGAATATTTCAGCCACGTAAGGACCAGTGCGACACGTGTTTTTCACATAAATTAGGATTTGTTTCTTTTGAAGCTTTTGCACAACACATTGCAGAAAAGAACTTGGCCAGAGATGAAAAACGAAGGGACAAGGAAATGGCGATTGCCGGACTTCAGAACATGTTTACTGTCGATGTTCAAGCTGTCCAGCTTGTACCATCCTTACCTGCAGGATTTTTATATTTTAAACAGAAACTGGCTTGTCACCAGTTTACAATTTATGATGTTGTAACATCAAATGTCACCTGCTATGTTTGGCATGAAGGAGAAGGAGGAATGGATGCCAACATATTCTCTTCGTGCATACTAGATTACGTTGAGAACCATATTACTAACAAAAATGTACCGATAGTATTTTTTAGTGATGGTTGTGCAGCGCAGAATCGCAATGTTATACTGTCTAATGCTCTTTTACATTATTCCAAAATTAATAATGTCACTATCTTACAAAAATACCTCGTGAGAGGACATACACAAATGGAATGCGATTCTGTACACGCTACCATTGAAACCCGCAAAAAAAAACAAAGAATTACATGCACCATCCAATTTTGTCCAAATTATTAAGGAATCTAGGATTAATAAGCCGTATCAGGTGAAATATGTTGACCATAAATTTTTTAAAGATTATTCCAATATAACCTATTACAAATCTGAAAGACCTGGAGCAAGAGTAGGAGAGCCGCGTGTTGTGGACATACGAGTTATAAAATACAGTCTTGCTGACGGTCTTCAATTTAAATTGTCATTTAAAGAAGATTGGCAATGTCTCTCGCGTCGTCAAAGCCATGTTCCTGAAGAAGTATTAGTAAAGCCCTTGTTATCGGGGCCAGTACCAATTAAACTGAGAAAATTCAGAGATCTACAATCCCTCAAAGATGTTATACACAGAGATTATCAAACATTTTATGATAATTTGGTTCATTCAAATGATTAAGGGTGAAAAATTTTAACCCAAGATTTCTTTTGTTGAACAAATTTATTGTTATATTAAAATCTATTTTTTTACTTTTATATTCTTCAAGGTCTTATGTGAAATCTTTTATACCTTATTCACTAATAAATGTTTTTAAAAATATCTAACACTTTTATATAATTTTAATGCAGCAACCTCGTAAGTAATCACTGAAAGCAAATTATACATTCTGCAAACTCGTATCTCACTAAAATTATGAAAACTTAAATGTGCCACAGTATTTGGTATTTTATTAACTTAATTATTGAGTTTTAAATAAACTAAAGTAATTTAAAAAAATAAAAAACTTTAAATAAAGTTGAAACGGTGGATAAAGGTAGTTTTTTTTGTCTCCTGTAAAAAACTGTTTTTGTAGATACGAGGTTGAGTCAGAACAGCGACGATATATTAATAAATAAATATAAGGTATATGATTCTACATGGTCTTGAATATTAATAAATACATATTTTCTTTTTCAATAATATAGATATGTCCTCGGGTAGGTATTAAAAATCGCTACCATTTCGATGTTTCGATTAATAAATAAAATACATATATATATTTACATTACTCATATATATATTCTTTATATACAATATTTTATTTTATATTTATAAATATATATACAAATATACAACATACATATATTAATGTGTAATTCTTTGTTTTGTTGTTTTAATTTAATATTCAATTGATATACTTCCACTTCACAGCCCTTCTGTGTCTCCTGGGACCTGAAAATTATTTATAAAAGGAAAACTCACCCACGTCAAGGTATTTCCGGTCGGGTAGTACACAACAACCTTGATGAAGAAATCCTACCTAATTAATTGTATTTTTCAACTAATTTCAAAATAAATCTTTTCGACTATTTATTCCTATTTAATATTTTATTCTCGCTTGAATCGTATAAATTAGCTGATATTTAATTTTTCTTCCGAACGAAATCCTAATTCAGAAAACCCGTTGATTTAATAACACCTTTCTAGTTTAGGCTTTTGAATGATAGCTGTTTCAAATTCTTTTTCGAAATGATAGACTGATGATTAAAATTCCGGTTAAAACGACAAACACTTTTAACACTGTCGCTATACGCACGATGGATTTTAATTGAACAATTTATTAATTCTAAATTTCTTTTTATCTAAATTGATAAGAAAATTTATTCCGAATTGTGCAAACTTTTAAATAACTTCTTAATAAATTAAATTTTTTTTTCCTCTTACTATTAATTTTAGAACAAAGGTTTAAACGTTTATTATTATCGAATCCTTTTTTTTGTTTTTGTGTTTCTTTTAACCTAAGATGAAGTATTTATTACTATTATTATTATTTTTTAACCAAATTGACGTTAAATTATAATCTATTTTTAAATATCAATACGCGATCACGTTCACTTTAGATTAACGATAACAAACTCTTAAATTTAATTTGAATGTTTTCACTTTGAATGAAATAATTATTTTTAAATTTTTAATTAATTCACAATTCACTTTTTGCACTTCACTTAACACTTTTAAGCACTGAGTTTAAATTATATTTATTTTCACTGTTTAACCAAATTAAACTGATTTAACAAAACTTCACTGGTGGGGTTTTCAGAATTTAGAAACTGAATTTAAGACTTTTTACAAAACTTTCTAAGTCCAGGGACTTGTTCAGAATTTAACACTTAGATTATTTCACTAGAATTTTACCAATAGACGTAGTACTGCCATGTAACAACTTTTCAAACCCTCGGCGCGACTCTCTCCTGACTGATGAGTTCCATCTTTTATACCCCTCTCAGGTTCCAAAAGACGTATCTGAATGTCTCTTGATGCTTAATTCTATCTCCTATCAACTCGTAAATCCAAACACCCCTTCCATCAATATCGATCGTTCCTACATACGATCTTCTGTTGTCCGGCTTTGGGTGGCGGTCAATTTTTATCTCACGTCGCTAGCTTAATAGGGTCCGAATCGGGTGAGTCTGTGTTAATCGCCCAAGCTCCCTTTGTCCTCTGTTCATACAAAAATGTAGTTAAAATCTCATGATTTTGCGTTCCTTTTTTTTCTCAATTCGCGATAGGTCCGTCCTCAATAACATATATACAGATCTCAATTTTATGCATCTCGTGCGAAAATTGTTTAAATCCATGTCGAAATCTTTACTACGCATTTTTGAATTTCGATTTGTTTAAATTCTACTTAATTTTATTGTTACTTATGTGAGCTTTTCCATTTCCACCCGTACTTTCTATCTCCCTGTCGCAGATTTGAGTTTTTCCTTTATCTTTGAATTTTATTTTTATCCGCGACGTTTTCTTGCACAATTTCTTCTTGATTCTTATGTCATTTCTCATAACTCTTATAATTACTCATTTTCCAAGTCGTATTTATTTATTTCACGGATAAATTTGAATTGTATCACTTTTTTCCACTTGGATTATTCTTTATCTCCGTTCTTTACCCTTCCTTTTATCTTTTCTCCACTTTTCCCGATGTGTGTGGTCTGCTGGGAAATTTCATACTTCATTTATTATTAATTAATATATAGTTTTCCACACTTCTATGGGAGATATACCTAATTAGACTCTGGGATATCTGTCATTTTTATTGCCTGACCCAATCTCCGCCCAATTTTCTATCTTTCTCATACCAGGATTCACACAAAACATATGCATTGACATCTGTTTATGTTTAAAATTTTGGTACTAGACTCGTAAATTTAGTTTAATTTCAAACCTATTAATTTTAATCTCTTTTGTCTAATCTAAATACTTCCATAAGGTCCACGTTAAAGTTAATCGCTTTTCCAATCGTTTATTACCTTAACGTAAATAAAAATCATGTTCAAATTCCGATTGTTTATCCTTCAAAATATACATGAGACCGCCAACCTTTTATCTTGTTTCGATCCCTCCGTAATATTGGGTAACTCTAATATATATCTAACCTAATAATCATGTAAAATGCCTACGTTTTCTGAATTTAATCTATCGCTTTTTGTTTAGTTTTACTGTCTTCTTCTGATACTCGATTTTCACGTCCCTAGGACCTTCGTAGCAGTCCAAAATATCTGTATTAACCTTCCATTTGATCGCCGCACTTTTCTAAAATGTGTATTTTTTTTGCGAGATTTTCATTCAAGATTGATTTACCAATATGTCCGTTTCATCTTAAATTGATAACGATTAATTTCCATTGTTTCCAACACTCACTCCTCTCTTTAGTACGATTTTTATCGAACATGACACCCTCCTTCTATCATAAATAATTGCACTACAGTTGAAATTCCGCCAGTAACTTTCCTTCGCTTTTCCGTCCTTTTTTTATACTATCGCGTTTATAATTTTTTTCATTGCATTTTTGTGTGTGCGCTTTACAACTTGTAAAACTTCCAAGCACCCGATTTCAATGGTTCGATACCCCATAAATTTCTCAGTTATTGTAAATATTCCCAGGAGTTTGTCACCTTGAAAGTCGATGTTGACCCTAAAGTGCGTTCACCTCTAATTTCTGTGGGAAAGAAGAAGCCATTAATTATCTTTTTTATTGCCCGATCCACAGTTCATTCCTTTGTCTGTATTTGGTGTACGCCTCTCCGTTCACTGATTGGTTACTCAAAATTTTATAGCTCTTTGTTCAGATCTATTGGTTGACAACCTTCAATATTTATTTTTAGGCCTAGGAAAGGGGAAGTACCAGTCGTCCTAGACGATTTTACGACCTCTCTGCTTTCGTCCCGGAACCTAGATTTAATTTCAACTATTACAGGTGTCTACTGCAAGCAAGCTGGATCAATTCTTTCTCCGCCAGATGTCGTTAGCATGTCCGTTTTCATAAATAATTTGCATATTTTCTTGCAGCTATGGTTTATCTGTTTTTTTTCACTGTGATTTAAAGCCTTTCATCACAACCTTTGGTTGCAGATTTGCTTCAATTCATAAATTTATATTTCTTTTTACCAACTTATAAACCTGTAATATTATTCATTTTTTGTATAAAAACATACATATTATTTTTTATAATGTTGAAGGCATTTGTATTGGAAGGTGTTGTTGATTGACTGGTCATAGTGTATATATTATGATTCGTATACAATGTTCAACTACAGTGAATCACACTAGGACATTCCAGCAACAGACTTGCCTGAGCTTGTACAAATGTCCGTGTGTGATGTCATGATACTGCAGAACCAATGTATATTCTACTCATTATCATAAAATTACCTTAAACATTTTTATAAAAATTATTTATATAATGTAAAAATTAAGAAAAAAAAAACAAAAAAAAAAAACCGACATTGAAAAAAAAAATTGCATTTACACAGAAATATAGCAAAAAAATTAAGAAAAAAACTGCTTTACAAAAAAATTGAAACTTGAAAAAATTATGAAAAAAAAAATATTAAAAAAATGGAACGACGCATGAATTTGCGGTTATCGTTGGGTGTAATTTGCGATGTGTTGGTAATTTTTTGTATGTTCCGATGTTATCAGATCGGGCGCGAGACACAAGTGACCTGGACAGCGATGCACCGCGCGAGGTCCTCGAGTACGAGGTCGTTTCTTCGGACGAGGAGGTCGAGGGGGATCCAGCCAACTTTGTGGACAGCCACCAGTCCAGTAGCAGCGAGGATGTTAGTCATATTTACTATAAATTTTTTTAAACCACGCCCATAAGAATAACTGGACAACCTTGTTATTGGAATCATTGGATAGGAATGCCGAACCTATTTCTTTAACCAACTCTTTGCATTTCATGAATGCTGGCATGTCACAACAAGACACTGGGACACAGGAAATCACATTTACTTCTCACTTGGATAAGGCACTCGACTAGCAAACGGAAGGTCGTGGGTTCAAATCCCATGCGCAAGTAAATTTTGTTTGAGTTATTTCACTATTTATTAATTTAAAATGATATATAAAATACTTGCGGCACGTTCCAGAGTGTAAGATTGCTTAAAATGGTTTTAGCCATGTTTGGTGACCATGTATAAATATCTAGGTACTTCTCCACCAACCTCTTCCCCATCTTCTTCCCCTCCCCTACCCTTAGCCTCACAATATACCCCGCACGGGGATGCCATAGTCTTACTGGCTCCAAACGCTTGGGAGCAGTTGGAACTCTAGTGCGGTATTCACATAAAACTGTGGTATTTGCGTGGCTATGAATAAAAAAAATACACGACGGTGCATGCTCTTTGATGTGTGATGAAGTGCTCCATAAGAAATTCTCTATAAGGTCGATTAGGCTTCAGGTTCAGTCCTCCATCATGACGATAATAGGTGGATCATCATTTATTTTTGGGGTATTATGCCGTTCTTCTTCCCCGATGATGGACACTGTAACACTGTTCGAAACGTTGGCTAAACAGTAGTCAGTGTAACACGGCGTAATACCCCAAAAATAAATCACGATAGTGCCTGTAAAATCTCAAACATAAATATTGTCGGGTAATTGGAAAGTTTTCTTTTTTTTTTAAAAAGAGAAATAAAATAGAGATTGGAATCTTTGTTATTATTTTTATGTAGGGGTGTGTATAGGCTTATTGATTATTTCATTATCTGCTTATAATCTCGGTAGGATATATAATTCTTATCTAGAAGCAAGACTAGACAAGTTAAAACTTGATTATTTCTTGTTTCACCGTCTAACCTTGCAAACATTCTTAACACACTTTAATCGGGAAGAGTAGTTCTACCCGTTCGGTCGATTGATGCTTAACGTCGGGAAGGGTAGTTCTACCTTCTGCGCCCGCCTCATTTCAATGGCAGAAAAGAAGAAATTATCCGATGTCTTTATATGAATATTATATACCAATCTCTTTGTAAAGGTCCCAACTATACGTACATAATTATCAAATTGTAATGCAAGTCTTTTTTTAATATTTATCTTGGAGTCTTTTGTGTACATCGATATTTCAACTAAAATGACCTATATTATTTAAAACTTGACACTTGATAGGTATTTCATTTGAAGATCAACGAAATAAGTAATTTAGATAACATATTCTGTTATTCTAATAATTCAATTCTTGGAATGAGGGTTTTTATGACCATGAAACCCGAAACAAATCTCTCTATCTCTGTTCCGCACCCACTCAACTCCTAGGTGCGAGCGAGCGCACAGTGTCTGACGCGACTAACAAAAGCAGGTATCGGCAAACACAGTTAGGCGGACCCTAATAAATATTTACAAGACAAGTGCATGTCAGTTTTTAAAACGCAAATTGTCGTACGGTTGTGTTCTGAGGAGATAATATTTATATTAGCTTTTTCAAACCTTTCAAAATGGATTCTGAAAATTACGAAAGTGATGACGAAATCGTTGCAGATAATTTATCTGCCTGTTCTAGTAATTATTTGCTTGAATTCGATAGTGAAAGTGAAGAATCTAGTGGAAGTGAAGAAATTCCTTGTAGGAGAAGAATGTCAGTGATGCCATTACAGTTTAGTGATTCTGAAGAAAGTGATATGGAGCAAGAAGGAGAAGAGTGGTCTCGAATAGATAATCCGCCAAATATCGAATCATTTTTAGGTCATCCTGGTGTTTGCGTAACACCAGCTGATTCCAAAAGTATTATGCAAGTAGTAGAACTATTTATTGGAAATGATTTGTTTGAAATGATGGTAGAAGAAAGCAATCGTTACCATGCTCAAAATGAATCAAGATTCAAACAAACGAACAAATCCATCAAGTGGAAGCCCATAAACATTCCAGATATGAAAAAAATGTTAGGATTGATTCTGCTTATGGGTCAAGTGCAAAAAACTACGAGACAAGATTATTGGTCTTCAGACCAATGTATCGAGACGCCCATATTTTCAAAAACAATGAGCCGTGATCGTTTCAATCAAATTTGGAGATCTTGGCACTTTTCAAATAACCAAAACATTACCGATTCCAGCGACCGCCTTGAAAAAATTCGACCCGTTTTGACATATCTCATCCCAAAATTTAATTCTGTTTACAAGCCTCAAAGGGAGCTTTCTCTAGATGAAAGCATCATACCGTGGCGGGGAAGGCTAGCATTTAAAGTATACAATGCGTCAAAAATAATTAGATATGGTATTCTCGTGCGAATGGTTAGTGAAGCCCCTACGGGATATATTTGCAATTTGGAAATATACTGTGGGCAAGGAAAGCGACTAATAGATACAGTTGAAACATTGCTTAATCCATACCTAAATTTGTGGCATCATGTATATATGGACAATTACTATAATAGCGTTAAAACTAGTGAAGTGTTGTTGAAACATAAAATAAGAACGTGCGGAACAATGCGAATTAATCGAGGTTTTCCCGAATGCCTTAAAAACGTAAAACTCAATCCAGGCCAAAGTATTTTCCGTCGAAAAAAAGATGTGTTATTGCAAATTTGGAAATCTAAGAGGGACGTCAGAATGATTTCAACTATACATTCTTCGATCATACTTGAAAGCGGCAATATCGATTGGAAGACGAAACTTCGAATCTGGAAACCACAGAGTGTTATTGAGTATAACAAATATCTTTGATGGGCGGACATAACAGTATAACTGCATTTTTGACCATTTAACGATTTATATGAGAAAATGTGTCTTGTGTATGCCGGCATCAATGGTATTAACTGTATAGTTACACCAGTACTCAAAACATAAATAAACAACTTTGTGCCTATTAAACTAACTTAAAATACTTGAGCTCATAAGTATAAGATCACTTATACTCATAATGACAATCACCTCTTTTGCTCAAAGATTCGGTTCAAACAGAATAAAAGTACTTGTACTAGATGGTACACACGTGCAAAAAGTAATTCGACACATTTCTTCAGTTTCATAAGTATAAGTTTACCTTATACTGTTACATCCACCAATAATACTTCTAAATGATTTATGTCGCCAGGCGTGCCTATGAACTTGTACTATTTTGACCATCATGAAGTCACTAGTGTTTGTCATTTGCTTTACATTGTTGTGATTATTTTGTGTTCTGTGGATTATTTATTTACTTAACTCAATTTATTATTATTACAAAATGAAAAGATCTCGGCGTTTTCTGGAAATGATGAAAAATTTAAACAAGGCTTGTGGTAAGTATATAAATTTTGGATAATGTTTCCTATTTATATCAGTAAATTTAATAACAAAAGTTTACAAATTCTAACCCCAAAAAAGTAGAATACCTAGGAATACATTTAATCATATAGATACCAAATAGAGATTAAATTAATTTCATGTATGGCTTTCTCCAACTTTAGATCGTTTATATATCACTGTTTATAATAAAATAGAGAAATACCTGTTTTATCTGTATACCTAACTGTTCGATACCTAACCTATGTACCTACATGATGGTGTTTTATCCTTAAATAATATTATGATGGTGCCTTATTCTTTATCTGAGATTTATGTTAATGTATCATAAATTTATATTCTATAGGAGCTCCTGATGAAAGTGTTTTGGATTCCTCATTAAATAATAAAATTGAATCTAACAATGTGCCAATGCATATACTTTCATCAAGCAATGAGAAAATGAAATCATTGTCAGACGATAGTGTTTTACAAGTTATAGGTATGTACAATGTACATATTATAATATACCAATTGTATATATATATATATTTTTTTTATTTAAATTTAAAATACGTAAATCTTTCATTGGAAATTAAATGTTAGTTATTGTGATACTGGATAAGTTTAACATAATTATTATGAATTATTTTTCATTTTGCTTGATCTGGTTTATTATAACATTTTATTAATTTACATAAACTTATTTTTTATAGGAACGTACGATCAGGTTGCTTTGGAGCCCACTCGACAAGCTATGAATATTCCTTCAACAAGTTATGACGTCATGCCTTTGTCTGACAATAATTTTTTACAAGTTTTAGGTATGTTGTGAATACATTTTGTATTTCTCATGATATTGTACGATATAATTGTTTGGGTATGTTTCTAGTTATACATAATGATTATAATTTTCACAAACTATTTTCTAGATGGACACCATCAGACTGTTTTGGAGCTCGCATTAAATAATGAAACTGAAATTCTAGGAGAAGTTATCTCTTCAAACGACATTCTCATGAATGAATGCCCTTTAGCAAATGGAAATGATTGTAAGCGAAAACATTTTTGAAAGTCATGATAGTGATTTTAGTAGTGACGACACTGATAAAGACCCTAACTATTCCCACACTGTGAAGATTTACTAAGTACCCATACGGAACTACAAAATCTACTACTACCACCAGTTACCAGTATTTGTAACACTCCAGAAAATGGAAATAAAACTGATAGTAATACAAAGGCGGTTATGAATACCAGAAAATACAGAGCAGACAAGAAAACAAAAAGGAATATCGGTCTATCTTATACCACCCTTAAGGTTAAAACTGTGAGGAAAAGATGCGTGAAAAATTTACCTAATTGTCGTATGAAATGTAATGAACGCATCCCAGAATTTATCAGAGAACAAATTTTTACTGAATATTGGGCTCTTGGAGAATACTCAAAAAGAGTAGCATATGTAGGAAGTCTTATTGATTCTATGGAAACTGTTCGACCAATAAAGCGAACTTCCAATGAAGTTATTATAAAAAATCGAAAATATTCAAATAGGTTTTTTTTCAAAATAAATGGAAAAAGGGAGAATGTTTGCCGAGGTTGCTTTATGAAAACATTAGATGAAAGTCAAATGTTTGTTACAACAGTCATCCAAAATAAAAATAAAATCTTTGACAGGCTTGACTGAGGGTGACAAGAGAGGGAGTATTGTGCCAATCCACAAACACTGTGATGAAGAACTGGAGAATGTTAGAAAACACATATATTCATTTCCCTCTTACGAATCACACTACACCAGAAGAACTAACGACAAAAAATATTTACCTGCGCATTTAAACATACAATTAATGTACAATGCGTATCGTGAAAGCGTGACAACAAAACCTGTCTCACGCAAAACATATTCTCAAGAATTCAATAAGTTGAAATTGAAATTTAAGTTGCCAAAAGTTGACACATGCCATCTATGCGATGTTCTCAAAATGAAAATTGAGACAACTGCGGATTCAAATGAGAAAAAAAATATTGAAAATGAGCAAAAAAATCCCCATATTGTAGCAGATTCTGCATTTGTCTCCAAACAAGCAGACAAAGAGAGGGCCCAGAATGACAGTACTGTAGTCAGTTACACATTTGATTTGCAGCAGTGTTTGCCAACACCATATCTTAATAGCTCTGTATCGTTTTATAAACGACAATTGTGGACCTATAATCTAACTGTACATGATCAAGCTTCCGGAGAAGTGACATGTTTTATGTGGCATGAGGCTGAAGGTGCAAGGGGTGCCAATCAAATTGCAACGTGCATATTCAAACACCTAAGTTAATTTTTTGAGACGAGGAAATAGAAATCCTACACTTAAGCCAGGCAAGTGTTATAATGATAATATCAAAAGAAAAGAAGAAGAATATTTTGGCACTTTTACCATTAATTCATCCCGTGTATCAATCTTAAGGATGGTGATGTGATGTCCGAGACTCATTGCCGGATATTGAACAATTCGAATAATACAATACTTTTGTGTAATGTCTATGCTAAAATACATTTAACATACTAGTACTTTTATTTCACAAAATAATAATAAATATTTTAGAAATAATGGTTTTAATAAGATAAATATGCGCATTTCTGTCATATTTTCAGTGGTACAAACAGTACAAGATGGTCTCAGTAATATAAGTAGACTAATTAATATCATTAATTGAGTGGTACAAATAGTATAAGTTAGTTCTAGTAGTATAAGTGGACACATTTATGTTCCATCTTCAATGGTTCAAATAGTATATGTTGAATATCTTTATTATTTGTATAAATAACACCAATGTGTTTAAATAGATTAAATAATCTGTAAATAATAACCCATTTCTCAAAATATGAGTTCTGTAGCAAAATAATTGGGTTCATAATAAAGTTTTTTTGCTCTCCTGAAAAGTTACACTTTTGCAGTTATACTCTTATGTCCGCCCATCAAAGATATATGAAAGGAGTTGATCGTGCAGATCAGTATCTTTCGTATTACTCAATAATAAGAAGAACCAAAAAATGGACTAAGAGAGCTGTGATGTATTTATTGAATTGTGCTCTGTTTAATTCCTACAAAGTTTACATCCCTTTGAAATTATTTTTAAAATCAATCCATCAACATTTGAACTTAAATAAAAATAAACTTAATAATTATTAGAACTTTATAATATGTGATTTGAGTGCAGTGTTTTAAAGTGAATATTCTGAAATTTGCTCAAAAATATCGGACTTTCGAAACGAACGGCGACCGGTAAATGCACTCCAGATGTTTCCAACAAAATTCTGGGAAACTGGGCAAGCTTGGACACTGGCAAGTTTTTTACTAAGCCCAGGGCAATTTATTACCCAACCGTCGCTTTTTATTGCGGACAGAATGCACCACTTCAACAATTACCAGGAACAGGATTACATGGAGATAAAATGATGGACTTGCCAAACGTCACAGCGGTGCTGCCAGGGTCTCTTATCTATGTGAGGTGTCAGCGCTTTATTAGCAGCAGATACATACCTGGACGCTGTTGTTGGACGCGGTGGACTCTCTTACTGCAGCAGCTGGTCCAGTTCCTTCACCACTTAGGATTCTTGCTGCAGAGTCTCCATCTTCTATCTTCGTAGAACGTCACAGCGGTGCTGCCAAGGTCTGGTATCTGTGAGAGGATAGTGTATCAGCGCTTTATTAGCAGCAGACACATACCTGGACGGATGACGAACCTCGTGCTGGCACTGTTGGTGGACGCGGTGGACTCTTTCGCTGCAGCAGCTGGACCAGTTTCTTCACCACCTGGGATTCTTGCTGCAGAGTCTCCATCTTCTATCTTCGTGTCACCTGTTCCTTTACTTCATTTTACTTAACTTAACTTCACTCTATTTTTGTAATATTTATATTTTCTGTAATACCTGCATCAACTGTAAAGCGCCCCTGAGGTGATATATCACAAAAGCGGCGCTATACAAATTATCCAATAATAAATAAATAAAAATAAGGCCTTGAATGCAACCAAAAGACTGACTTATAAACAATTTTTACTTAATGTTGCCAAATATTGGATAATGACCGAGATTTCTGAAACTGATGCAAATTTTGAGGAACCGAGACCATCCACTTCACAATTACAAAGGAAAGTCTTGAAAAAAGATCCTCCAGGGAGATTATCAATGGACACGAAAAAACATAAAGCGATAAAAATTGTCACCGGCGGTAAAAAGAAATATCCCCAGAGACAATGTCGCGTGTGTTCTGCGCACAAAACGAAAGGTCTGACGAGTTATATGTGTCAATTTTGCGACGTCCCTCTTCATAGGGGGGAATGTTTCACTAAGTATCACACCGTATCCAAATATTAGATGAACAATTTTTAGACGTGAACTGAAACTGATTAGATAAAAGTGGTTAGAAACTAAAACCTAATAGTGTATGGTGAAAAACAATAAACAATATTACGTGAGCAATACGAGAAGCATTCTACCGTAAGTGATTATTTTAAATTTCATTTGAAAAAATAACCAATATTATTAGCATGTTCCGATGGTTTTGGTCCGCTGTACCGTGCGAGGAGCAATTGTACACGTGGTATTTCAATGGGTAATAATGTGTTACTTTGACGATACTAGAGAAGTGGCAATTGTTTTTGTTTTTATAATGATTTGGGCTTGGTGAAAATATAATAATTTGTAATTTTATTAAATTGAAACCTAGTTTATACTTAAAAAATTGAGCCCTAATGACACAACAATGACTTTGTTTTCGATTTATTATGTTGCATTAGAAATAATACTTGGTTTTCGGCTAGAAATTTTATAGCTTGGGTATGCTGAGTTAGTATGTAGAAAATTTTATTGAAATATTTCCATTATTTAAGAAGATATAGCGATTTAAAACAAATTACACAAATTCGCGCGGGACCTTTATTTTCGCCCGTTTTCAGCGGTCAGCCGGCGAAAAAATAACCCGATCAAAGTGTGTTAATCCATTAAATACATGAAAGATTAGAGTTGTTATGTAAAAACAGGGCAGTGGATACTGAATTAATTTTATAGTAAAAATTCTTATTTTGATTACCCACTTGAAAACTTGTTTATTTAGTAAAATACTTATCGATATGTTAGGTTCGCTTCCATGGTTATTTTTTTTTAACATTAACTCCATGCAGGAGGCCCTGAGGAAAATAATTTTGCCCTGGGCCTATATTATCTTTGGGGATGCTGTGTGGAGGGTCATTTTGAAAGGAGGAGGGAGTTAACATGGGTCTCGAAGACACATTTTGTAGGAGGGAGGAAACACAGGGGCCGGCAAATCGTTCCACAGCCGAGCTGTTGAAATCAAATGACAAATGTCAACCGTCTACATATGTTCGGTGCACATTTGGCATGTTTCCTGATTATGCACCATAGCCGAACGTATCAATGACGCTAGTACCTTGGAGCATCTTCCATTGTAATACCGGTTGAACAAGGACAGCATACCTACCTGATGCCTGTGCTCTAAGGTTTGCTAAGATAGTGACTGCCTGTTTCTGCACAGTCGGTTTTAAGGTATTTTGGTGCTCCAGACCAGTGGCTGCCAAATTCAACAGGACAGCAGTTGTGTACTATTAAAGTATCTGCAGGCGGTGTACAATACAGTACACCCCCGTGTCTGAGCCGGTATAATGATATTCCCAGCAAAGAACCAGTATAAGGACTAAGTGACGATCGTCATACATCAGACAACATAGTAGGTGTAACGGTATGTACGCATATCACATGTATTGGTAGTATAGCGCTACATCTCTTTCATAATTGTTCACTCACCATCCGTCTCCAGTCCTCGATCACATTTCTGTTATTAATAATGTGTTGATGTCTGCAGGAGCTGGTGGAGGCCACGGTGATCCACGCCGTGCTGACGGAGGGGGACTTCATGTTTGCCGACTCGGAGGACTCTCTGTCCAGCGCCACCTCGGTGGACTCGGAGATCAGCCCGTTCAATTACTGGAACTGCGCCCAGTGCCGCAACACCAACAACAACCCCATGTTCCGCTACTGCGAGAAGTGCTACAAGGTAACGTAACACAAACCTACCCCTGGCTCTTCATGTATAGTCTAGAGCAGGGGTCTCCAAACTTTTCAGCCGGAGGGCCACATTGACTACTCCAGTGAGTTCGGAGGGCCAAAACCGTTTTAATTTCTAGACATTGATACTCGTTTCTCAGACCTTGATATCATTGCGAATCAAATAAAGATTTTTCAAAAAAATCCTCTTGACATATTCGCGCGATACTTGTGGACGCAATTTATTGGTGCCAAGTACCTCGCCAACGAGCATATTTATTTATTCGCACGAAAAAATTCGCGGAGTTTTCGCCCCTTCTGAGCAAGGTCTTAGCCATTAGCTGTCGCGGGTCCTTGATGACACTGGTCATAAGATGTCGCGGGCCGGATGGAAGACACTGGCGAGCCGGATACGGCCCGCGGGCCGTAGTTTGGAGACCCCTGGTCTAGAGCATCATGTCCTTTCAGTTCTACATTGTATGGTTTTTCCTGGCAAGACCTTGACTATTGCAGTTATGGATTATTTTTAACTATAAACATTTCTTTTTTCTTTGCATGTCATTTAGTGATGGTAGGAAAGTGTCCAATGGAAAGTGTCTCTTTTGTTGCAGTTACGTAGAGATTTCTTCCCGCCACCGCCCAAAAACAAACGCCGGAGGACCAGGAAACGATCCAAGAAAACGAGGAAGTCCAAGGACGATGTCTCCGCCAGCGAAACCGTCGCAGGGATAAGGAGGCAATCCCAAGGTACAGCGTTAGATTTTCAGAGTATCAAAGTACCTGATCTGGTTAAGTCCGACTCCGATAGAGCCACCGTCATCTCCCTAGACTTGGAGTCATCCCCCGAGAAAGTGTGGAACTCAAAGCATTCCCTTGCGGAACTCAATTCCAGAAAGCGAAAGTATGAATGCTCGGACGATGAAGTTGATATTAAGAAATTGAGGGCAGACTTATTTAATAACATATCTGTGATAAATAATGTAAATAACAAAAATCTTATTCTTTCTGAGAGCTACAATGCACAGACTCTTTTAAATATAGACATTTCAAACGCGAAGGATACAACATCGTTTAGCCAGCCTATGTTTTCTGATTTTGCCGTGGAGCCCGTATGCAAGTCCATGAGCGAGCCCGCCATTAACTTCAGTAAGGACGATTTGGACGTAATAAGCGAAGGAATCAATCACTTTTCGGACAGCGAGACAAACAAGAGCCTGCCTAAGACGGAGGTGTCTAGTAACCATATGCGGCGATCCATTTGCTCTCTTTCCAAAGACAATAACCAGTCAGACATGTGCATCACATGTCTGGTGGAACCCAAGTCAGGGGTGTTTGTCCACGGGAGGATAGCACACATCTGCTGTTGTTACAAATGCTCCGTCAAGGTTTGGGTGAAAACCAAGCGCTGTCCCATTTGCAATTGTAAAGTGAGCAACGTGCTGAAAGCTTTCGTCATGTAATGGCCTTTCTATTCCCCCTTTTCATTTTGCACACGCGGTAAGGTTTTGTCTCGACGAGGAAATATTTGCGAAATGTTCGATGGGAACTTTCAAAGTGCCATTTATGTTGTTATCCACATTATGAATTGGCTCTTTGGAGGCTTTCTCTTTGCCTTTTTACGCTGCAAATAATATTTCTTCATTTTGCATAATATCAACATCCATCTGATATGTAATTCAACACCCTACCACACTGTTCCTAACTAAATTATTTGAAATTTTTCAAATCAGATTTGATATGTAATAACTTTCTGTAAATACATATACCAAAATGATCCATACGATGCTCAAAGATTGGCGTTCTTGTCGTTTAACCGCTGGCGCCCATTAACTTGAAAGTTTCTGTAGCTTATTTGTCCGGTTTTTTAATTTTCTTAAACTTATTATCATTATCATTATATTCTATTTAGTTTTTAGTGCCTTTCCGTAGCATAGTTAATTTATCTTTAGGTTAGTTTTAACCAAGAGGAAAAATATGATTTCTTATTTGATTTTGCAATATTCAAGCCAATGCTTATATGTAAGTACTTTCTACGCAGAAGTTGCACAGTGCTTCAAACAGTAACCCGTGGCACACTCTATACCGAATAAGTTTTCCTCATATTAAATGTTAGCCGATTAATCGTTTTTAATCCAACAATACCGTAAATCTGTAATTTAAAACTTGTACGAGGGAAAAAGATAACGATATTGAGTTAAAATTTTCATCGATAAGGAATAAACTAGGTGATAAATTAATTAAACTAAAGGAGTTGATTAAAATTGACACGACACATTGACAAATCAGAAATAAAACTCGTATTGGTGTCGATGGAAGGTATTGATTAAACCCCGAATGATATATTGTTTAAAACGATTGGAAACAGGATTTTAAATACATTACGGTCAGCACGAAGTAACTGGTGGTTTTAAAACCTGTCTTAACTATTTTTCCGAATCGTTGCCATTTTTAGGAATTCTATATCGATGATTTTATTTAAATGATTTCTCTCGTATCGGAAACAAGTATGATTTTGTAAGTACGTTAGTTGTGACGATATCCACTCGGCTCGGTTTCAGGAATAGCTTATGGTCAACGGTTTTGTACATAATTTTATTTATTTTAAATTTAGTCATTCGTAGTACAATGTTAGTAAGTTCGACTTTTGAATACAATAAATTTTTTTTAAAAGCGAAAATGATTTGTAAGAAAATGGCAAATATGATAAATTAATATGTTACCGTACATAAATTTTTTTAAAACTTTTCTTCTAACTTGAAGATATTTAAGCATTATATCGTGAAATGTCAAATTTCTTTTGATAAGCTTGTGGTTTGGTTTATAGATGACACAAATAGACCAGTTTGTCACATTAAATAATATATATTATTATGTTAGTTAGTGCCCGCTATTAAAAATAAAGTTTTAATTATTGTATTCTAAATGCTTTATTAAAAAAAGTATCCCTGTTTCTGTAAATTTGTATATTTAATTAGGTTTATTTATTTTAAAATGCGACTGAAGAACATCAAATCCCTGAATCGATGCCACCGAATTGTTGAAGTGTTAAATAAAAGATATATATTCTGTAAATATTTTTGAAGTCGTTCTAAGAAATTTATATTAGTTTTAGGTCGCCTCCGACAGAAAGACAGTTCTATCTCGCGGTGAACTTGTTTTAAAGTATGCTTTTAAAAATTTACTAAACGGTGCTAGCATGATGAAAAATGATAATAATTTGTGTAGTTTATTTCTGTTAACGACACGTTGTAAAGCGGTGATGTGTAATCTCAATGTTACCCACGTTAAGTAAATATAACCATGCGTTGCTTCGTGAAGTTCACAGATCTTGCTTTTTTTCTAATCCAACTACAATTCTGGTAAGAATAACCTCTTCATCATGCATGGCCGGCCCTGTCCGCTCTGGGCGCCGTCTTGCCAAGGTGCTGATAATACCCAACACAGCGCCTTGAGGTTTTTTAGCACCAGGTGCCATTTGGCTCAGGGCCGACCGTGTCATCATCTGCAATGTATATTAAACTATAGACTGGGATTTAGGTGAACAGGAGATTCATTGTTACTGCTGTAAGAAGTGCTGTTTTGTGGAGGAGTTTATAAGACGAAACTTTCGAATGTACATAATATTATTGTATGTAATACCATTCTGTCACCCTTTATTCCTACAAAAGCACTGCTTAGAAGAATAACAGTTTATCTCTTAGTAACTGAACTGCCCAATTCAACATTATTATTATAATAAATATTTTATTTATTTTAGCAACAGTTGATGATATCCTCTATTATTTTTGCCGTATCTTCATTACTTTTGTTGGCTGATGATTGGCTTTGCAGTTGTTCTGAAATAATCAGGCAAAATTAATAGAAAATTCTTCCAACTTTGCAAATATTTTTTTATGCTTTTCCACAAAGTCGATTAAACAAATTATTATTTCTTGTACTCTATTATTTTTATTATTATTATTATTTATTTATTTTATTCCCTGTTACAATAAAAGTTTTATTACATATAATTTTATTATTTTCTTTGGTGGTTGTCTGCCTTATAGTTTTTGGTTTGGGTAAAATGTATGTTTATGCTGACAATTTGAGTTAGCAAGGTTGAATGTTGAGTTCCACACTATTTCACAGATGGTTCCGATTCTGCTCTGATTATTTAAAAAACATGTACGATTGTAATTAATGCTTGTCAAAGATTTTAATTTTCATGCGCGAAATGATTGCCGAAAATATTTAAATTACGCATGAACAATAAAAAACATAATAATACGCACACATTAGCAACGATGTAATTTTTTTGACCTGTTGACTGCGATGACGTCCGTCACCTTGAGAAAAGATGAAAAACTGTAGAAAATGTATTCTAAAGCTGTCAAAAAATTATTTTCTAAAACAATATTTGGCGCAAGCGATTCTGAACTTATTCTTCATAATATAGTTCCTTTGTACATAAGGGTTAAAATCGCTTAAAAACTTACATCGATTTTAGTATTGAGGACACTGGTATCCCATCCACAGTCGACAGGTTGAAGCAACAGCAGTGGGCAATGTTGCCAGAATTTTTTTTATGTGTTGCCGTTTCCAAAAAAAACTTTTTCTCATGTTAAATCAATCAAGTACTTGCCGTTATTTTTTTTAGTTTTCTACTCAAATTCAGGATATTGTCGATATCCTAATTTCTAAAAATATATTAATGTTCCTCGTCTCAATTAAATTCAGTTCAACTTCTTTCCACACCAGGAAAACTATTCTTAGTGAATACATTAAATCTCTGAGGTTTGTTGTACAAATGAATTTCACATTACATCATCCACTCCATACAATATGCCTATAAACTAATACTCTGTTTACTTCCAAATATGCCCAAATTATTGAAATAACACTTCGTTTCAACTTAATTTATACAGAATATTTACATCTGGAGAAAAACATCAACAAAATAGATTACTAGGTTCTTAGTTTGGGTTATTTAAATTATTTGTTGCGTATACAGATGGATTTGGATGACATCGATCAAAACACAGGAAATAAGGGACTTTTATTGAAACAAAAAATGCACTTTATTGCATCTTATACTATTTCCCCTCAAAGTATATAGTTGTTTCTTGTAGTTATTAAGTTTTATTTAAATAATTTGTGCATATTAAGAAGTAAGTCGAGAACGGAAATTTATTTTAACAAAAAATTAGTGACAATGAATCCTTATATTGGTATATTTACGTAGTGTGTATTTAATGTTTTGGAGTTCATTAGTACAGAAAAACGTTGTAATTTGTTTTGATGCATTACCCGAGAATTATTTTACATGTTGTAGTCAGAAGCTTGATGGAAGGACACAATGGTCTCACATACGCCAACGTACACACTTGTCCTATGTACGCAATACAAATTCTGTTCAGAGACTTCATTGAAAATCTATTAGTTGTTAATTTTCCATTTTAACAACAATATGTAACATTAAATGTCAAATCTCAAACCTTAAGGCGAAGCTTAATGCTAAATCACTATTTTGATTAATCTTTATAACAAATTGGTGTACATTATGAATACCAAAAAATATGCTTTCGATAAATTGACGATTTTCCTATCGTTTCGCTTGAATAGAATACAAATAAAAAAATAAATTACTCAATAAAAAATATAAATGTAAACTACTAAAAAAATTTTTTTTTCAATAGAAGTGTATGAATGCGTAAAGGAAACGACATTTAAAAATTGCAGTATTATAGCTTAGATTATTTGTGACAGTTTCACTTGATTAAACTTTTTTACTTTCTTATAAAATTATTTACAAAATAAATAAAAACCAGTTTTGTGCTTGAAATCAAACGTTTCTAGACTCCGTTTGTCAAGCGATTTTAATGCCTATTTCCTAAAATATAAGTTATACCAAGAATATACACATTTTTGGCTTGTAGCTTCCTCTTAAGGTAGGCGACATATTATGCTATACGCATAATGGCTTGGCCTATTCCAGCATATCGCTCTCCATACACTACTATCAATGGGAATGTATGGCGAGCGATATGCTGAAATAGGCCAAGCCAATGGAAATATAGTGTGGTCTGTCACAGGCTTAATGGTCAAATCAAGTGATGCGATTACGTTACATCTTGAAACAATGGTCACAAGCGTTGGAAGGCGTGATCGCTATTCCCTCCACCAGAGTAGGAATGCGTTGTTTCTGACACATGCATTTATTTTCCTAAGAAATATATTGATTGTAAGTTGCCCAGATGTCTTAATGTGTCGCGTACGTGAGCCCAGTGTGTCGTTACCTTCACTGAATTTAACACTTAGTTTTGCCGTGCATATTTTCAACAAAAAAGGATAGTTGATTGTGCCGGTTACATTTTCCATGTTTTGATCCTCTTGTGAAATGATTTTTTTTTTTTATGAAACAGATTTGTGTATTGAGAGATTGTAATGGTCATCCCCGCCATTATTTGGGGTAAGGAAAAAAAAAAGAAAAGAAAAAAAAACTAATAAATTGATGTTTTTTTACAGGTTAATTGTATTGTTTTATTTATTTGTAAAAAAACCTTTCCCAATTTACGAAAACAGCATTTAAAAAAAATAATTTATTGTATGCATAGTGAATATTTTAAGCCTTTGTAATTAAAACTTTTTTTCTCATTAATGCCTGTTCTAGCCATAAATTTCTTCAAAATATGAGCTGTTCAAATGGCAGGTAATCTGGAATGCTGGAATTAGCCAACCGTTAGCACCAGTGAACTAATGGTCGTGCTAGCTTTCAATCTTTGTTTAATTCTTTCAACAACCAAAGTTTTATAATTGTAATTAAAATGTCTCAATGTTGCATTGTGCATTTGTGCTCCCAAAGAAAGTCTGGGCTTGCCAAATGATGAAAAGTTAGGAGAAAATCTACATTTTTTTTGCTAAAACACCAGGTGTCCAGTGGCAGATTTCAAAGTTTGAACAAACGCAGTTTCTGAACACAATGCGTGGGGGGGCTTCATTGAAAGCTTAATGCCTTGAACGCCATTGTGGAAATGAAGAAAAATTACCATTTTAAATTTGAAAAAAAATTACTCAGATGGCATCGGCGACCATCAAAACGTATTCCTTTTTTTTTTTACCAAAATTTTCCATTAAAATCAACAAAATTAACTGCGGTCACCGGTGACCGTCATTTCAAATGGTTTTTTTGCTGTCGATTTAATAATCGTTAGGGTATTCATCGATTATGTGATGGACCATCGATCAACCTCATTCAGTCTTGGGTAGCAAAGTTCAGAGCTACAGAGGATCAACCAGTACGTATACTAACGGTAACCATGTACGAAAATGTTGAACGAGTTTTCTGTGACTGAAAATCCCTGTTTATCACTTTGTGCGCACGTTCATCGATATTGGGAATTACTAAATTAAATTTACAAGTCATAATGCGAAAAAATCTCAAGTTCCATCCGTATAAAATTCAAATCATAAAAGATTTACACGATTCTGACTTTGCAATAAGAAAAACTTAGGCAGAGGTGATGTTGTTTAGATTTCATACTGCTACTCAAATGGGTAACATTGTTTAGTGAATAAGCAAAATTTCCATTACTGGGATGACCGCAACCCAAGACAAATGCATGAAGAGCCTTTACATAAACCTAAAGTTAGTCTGGTGTGCAATGTCTGCATCTGCCATCATAGGGCCTTATTTCTTTGAAAACCAACGTGGCCAAACGGTAACTGTGAATTTGAAGAGATATGCCGAGATGATAAATGACTTTAGACTGGAGCTACAGAATAGTCCATACTTGAACCGAAACTCGTGGTTCCAGGAGATGGGGACACAGCTCATATTGCTAATGTGTCCATAAATGCAGTGCGGCAGTTATTTCCAGAAAAAAACATCCCGAAACGGCACCATACCGTGGCCACCCAGGTCACCAGATTTAAGCCCTTACTTTTTCTTATGGGATACTTAAAATCCTACCACTGTGACACAACTAAACCCTTCAGTACTTTCTCCACTTTACATCAGCTTGCAATATTTTCTGCGTATTTCAAATGCGCTACATACATCTTATTTTTTAAATTTTCCGTTAAAACAAATACTGCTTTAGAAACTAGATAAAATTATCTTGCCAGTGTGTATGCATAATAAACAATACTATTTCTAAATAATAAAATTTTAATATCAAACGTGAAAAATGTTG
>NW_028301406.1:0-46184 GCF_061612785.1 Hesperophylax consimilis | reverse complement strand
TGTAAATCAGTGAAAATACCAGAAAAACCTTATAAAGGCGTTAAATCGTCGTAAAACAGTGAAAATACCAGAAAAACCTTTAAAGAGCGTTAAATCGTCGTAAAACAGTGAAAACACAAGAAAAAACATTATAAGAGCGTTAAATCGTCGTAAAATAGTGACAATACCAGAAAAACCTTATTAGAGCGTTAAATTGTCTTAAAACGCTGGAAAATATAGAAAAACCATTAAAAAGTGTTTAACCGTCGTATTTCACTTAAAATCATTGAGAAACCCTTTAAATTTGTCAAATCGTCGGAAAACAGTGAAAATATAAGAAAAACCTCATAAGAGCGTTAAATCGTCGTAAAACAGTGAAAACACAAGGAAAAACATTATAAGAACGTTAAATCGTCGTAAAATAGTGACAATACCGGAAAAACCTTATTAGAGCGTAAAATTGTCTTAAAACGCTGGAAAATATAGAAAAACCATTAAAAAGTGTTTAACCGTCGTATTTCACTTAAAATCATTGAGAAACCCTTTAAATTTGTCAAATCGTCGGAAAACAGTGAAAATATAAGAAAAACCTCATAAGAGCGTTAAATCGTCGTAAAACAGTGAAAATACCAGAAAAACCTTAAAAAGACGTTAAATCGTCTTTAAACGCTGGAAAATATAGAAAAACCATTAAAAAGTGTTAAATCGTCGTATTACGCTAAAAATCATTGAAAACCCCTTAAAATTTGTCAAATCGTCGTAAAACAGTGAAAATAACAGAAAAGCCTTAAAAGAGCGTTAAATCGTCGTAAATCAGTGAAAATACCAGAAAAACCTTATAAAGGCGTTAAATCGTCGTAAATCAGTGAAAATACCAGAAAAACCTTATAAAGGCGTTAAATCGTCGTAAAACAGTGAAAATACCAGATAAACCTGACAAGAGCGTTAAATCGTCGTAAAACAGTGAAAATACCAGAAAAACCTTATAAGAGCGTCAAATCGTTGTAAAACAGTGAAAATACCAGAAAAACCTTATAAAAGCGGTAAATCGTCTTAAAACGCTGGAAAATATAGAAAAACCATTAAAAAGTGTTAAATCGTCGAATTACACTAAAAATCATTGAAAAACCTTTAAAATTTGTCAAATCGTCGTAAAACAGTGAAAATATCAGAAAAACCTCAAAAGAGCGTTAAATTGTCGTAAAACGGTGAATAGACCAGAAAAACCTTATAAGAGCGTTAAATCGTCTTAAAAATGTGAAAATACCAGAAAATCCTTTAATGAGCGTTAAATCGTCTTAAAACGCTGGAAAATATAGAAAAACCATTAAAAAGGGTTTAATCGTCGTATTACACTTAAAATCATTGAGAAACCCTTTAAATTTGTCAAATCGTCGTAAAACAGTGAAAATACCAGAAAAACCTTATAAGAGCGTTAAATCGTCGTAAAACAGTGAAAATATTAGAAAAACCTTATAAGAGCGTTAAATCGTCTTAAAACGCTGGAAAATATAGAAAAACCATTAAAAAGTGTTATATCGTCGAATTACACTTAAAATCATTGAAATACCCTTAAAATTTGTCAAATCGTCGTAAAACAGTGAAAATCCCAGATAAACCTGACAAGAGCGTTAAATCGCCGTTAAACAGTAAAAATACCAGAAAAACCTTATAAAAGCGGTAAATCGTCTTAAAACGCTGGAAAATATAGAAAAACCATTAAAAAGTGTTAAATCGTCGAATTACACTAAAAATCATTGAAAAACCCTTAAAATTTGTCAAATCGTCGTAAAACAGTGAAAATATCAGAAAAACCTCATAAGAGCGTTAAATCGTCGTAAAACAGTGAAAATACCAGAAAAACCTTAAAAGAGCGTTAAATTGTCTTAAAACGCTGGAAAATATAGAAAAACCATTAAAAAGTGTTAAATCGTCGTATAAAGCTAAAAATCATTGAAAACCCCTTAAAATTTGTCAAATCGTCGTAAAACAGTGAAAATAACAGAAAAGCCTTATAAGAGCGTTAAATTTTCGTAAATCAGTGAAAATACCAGAAAAACCTTATTAGAGCGTTATATGGTCTTAAAACGCTGGAAAATATAGAAAAACCATCAAAAAGTGTTTAACCGTCGTATTACACTTAAAATCATTGAGAAACCCTTTAAATTTGTCAAATCGTCGTAAAACAGTGAAAATACCAGATAAACCTTACAAGAGCGTTAAATCGTCGTAAAACAGTGAATATTCCAGAAAAACCTTAAAAGAGCGTTCGATCGTCGTAAAGCAGTGACAATACCAGAAAAACCTTATAAGAGCGTTAAATGGTCTAAAAACGCTGGAAAATATAGAAAAACCATTAAAAAGTGTTTAATCGTCGTATTAAACTAAAAATCATTGAAAAACCCTTATAAGAGCGTTAAATCGTCGTAAAACCGTGAAAATACCAGAAAAACTTTATAAGAGCGTTAAATCGTCGTAAAGCAGTGAAAATACCAGAAAAACCTTATAAGAGCGTTATATCGTCGTAAAGCAGTGAAAATACCAGAAAAACCTTTTAAGAGCGTTAAATGGTCTTAAAACGCTGGAAAATACAGAAAAACCATTAAAAAGTGTTTAATCGTCGTATTACACAAAAAATCATTGAAAACCCCTAAAATTTGTCAAATCGTAGTAAAACAGTGAAAATAACAGAAAAGCCTTATAAGAGCGTTAAATCGTCGTAAATCAGTGAAAATACCAGAAAAACCTTATAAAGGCGTTAAATCGTCGTAAAACAGTGAAAATACCAGAAAAAGCTTATAAGAGCGTTAAATCGTCGTAAAACAGTGAAAACACAAGGAAAAACATTATAAGAGCGTGAAATCGTCGTAAAATAGTGACAATACCAGAAAAACCTTATTAGAGCGTTTAATGGTCTTAAAACGCTGGAAAATATAGAAAAACCATTAAAAAGTGTTTAACCGTCGTATTACACTTAAAATCATTGAGAAACCCTTAAAATTTGTCAAATCGTCGTAAAACAGTGAAAATATCAAAAAAACCTCATAAGAGCGTTAAATCGTCGTAAAACAGTGAAAATACCAGAAAAACCTTAAAAGAGCGTAAAATCGTCTTAATACGCTGGAAAATATTGAAAAACCATTAAAAAGTGTTTAATCGTCGTATTACGCTAAAAATCATTGAAAACCCCTTAAAATTTGTCAAATCGTCGTAAATCAGTGAAAATACCAGAAAAACCTTATAAAGGCGTTAAATCGTCGTAAAACAGTGAAAATACCAGAAAAACCTTATAAGAGCGTTAAATCGTCGTAAAACAGTAAAAACACAAGGAAAAACATTATAAGAGCGTTAAATCGTCGTAAAATAGTGACAATACCGGAAAAACCTTATTAGAGCGTAAAATTGTCTTAAAACGCTGGAAAATATAGAAAAACCATTAAAAAGTGTTTAACCGTCGTATTTCACTTAAAATCATTGAGAAACCCTTTAAATTTGTCAAATCGTCGGAAAACAGTGAAAATATAAGAAAAACCTCATAAGAGCGTTAAATCGTCGTAAAACAGTGAAAATACCAGAAAAACCTTAAAAAGACGTTAAATCGTCTTTAAACGCTGGAAAATATAGAAAAACCATTAAAAAGTGTTAAATCGTCGTATTACGCTAAAAATCATTGAAAACCCCTTAAAATTTGTCAAATCGTCGTAAAACAGTGAAAATAACAGAAAAGCCTTAAAAGAGCGTTAAATCGTCGTAAATCAGTGAAAATACCAGAAAAACCTTATAAAGGCGTTAAATCGTCGTAAATCAGTGAAAATACCAGAAAAACCTTATAAAGGCGTTAAATCGTCGTAAAACAGTGAAAATACCAGATAAACCTGACAAGAGCGTTAAATCGTCGTAAAACAGTGAAAATACCAGAAAAACCTTATAAGAGCGTCAAATCGTTGTAAAACAGTGAAAATACCAGAAAAACCTTATAAAAGCGGTAAATCGTCTTAAAACGCTGGAAAATATAGAAAAACCATTAAAAAGTGTTAAATCGTCGAATTACACTAAAAATCATTGAAAAACCTTTAAAATTTGTCAAATCGTCGTAAAACAGTGAAAATATCAGAAAAACCTCAAAAGAGCGTTAAATTGTCGTAAAACGGTGAATAGACCAGAAAAACCTTATAAGAGCGTTAAATCGTCTTAAAAATGTGAAAATACCAGAAAATCCTTTAATGAGCGTTAAATCGTCTTAAAACGCTGGAAAATATAGAAAAACCATTAAAAAGGGTTTAATCGTCGTATTACACTAAAAATCATTGAAAAATCCTTAAAATTTCTTAAACCCTCGTAAAACAGTGAAAATACCAGAAAAACCTTATAAGAGCGTCAAATCGTCGTAAAACAGTGAAAATACCAGAAAAACCTTATTAGAGCGTTAAATCGTCGTAAAATAGTGACAATACCAGAAAAACCTTATAAGAGCGATAAATGGTCTTTAAACGCTGGAAAATATAAAAAAACCATTAAAAAGTGTTTAACCGTCGTAATACACTAAAAATCATTGAGAAACCCTTATAAGAGCGTTTAATCGTCGTAAAACAGTGAAAATACCAGAAAAACCTTAAAAGAGCGTTCGATCGTCGTAAAGCAGTGACAATACCAGAAAAACCTTATAAGAGCGTTAAATGGTCTAAAAACGCTGGAAAATATAGAAAAACCATTAAAAAGTGTTTAATCGTCGTATTAAACTAAAAATCATTGAAAACCCCTTATAAGAGCGTTAAATCGTCGTAAAACCGTGAAAATACCAGAAAAAACTTTATAAGAGCGTTAAATCGTCGTAAAGCAGTGAAAATACCAGAAAAACCTTATAAGAGCGTTATATCGTCGTAAAGCAGTGAAAATACCAGAAAAACCTTATAAGAGCGTTAAATGGTCTTAAAACGCTGGAAAATATAGAAAAACTTTTAAAAAGGGTTTAACCGTCGTATTACACTTAAAATCATTGAGAAACCCTTAAAATTTGTCAAATCGTCGTAAAACAGTGAAAATATCAAAAAAACCTCATAAGAGCGTTATATCGTCGTAAAACAGTGAAAATACCAGAAAAACCTTAAAAGAGCGTAAAATCGTCTTAATACGCTGGAAAATATTGAAAAACCATTAAAAAGTGTTTAATCGTCGTATTACGCTAAAAATCATTGAAAACCCCTTAAAATTTGTCAAATCGTCGAAAATCAGTGAAAATACCAGAAAAACCTTATAAAGGCGTTAAATCGTCGTAAAACAGTGAAAATACCAGAAAAACCTTATAAGAGCGTTAAATCGTCGTAAAACAGTAAAAACACAAGGAAAAACATTATAAGAGCGTTAAATCGTCGTAAAATAGTGACAATACCAGAAAAACCTTATAAGAGCGTGAAATGGTCTAAAAACACTGGAAAATATAGAAAAACCATTAAAAAGTGTTTAACCGTCGTATTACACTTAAAATCATTGAGAAACCCTTTAAATTTGTCAAATCGTCGTAAAACAGTGAAAATACCAGAAAAACCTTATAAGAGCGTTAAATCGTCGTAAAACAGTGAAAATATTAGAAAAACCTTATAAGAGCGTTAAATCGTCTTAAAACGCTGGAAAATATAGAAAAACCATTAAAAAGTGTTATATCGTCGAATTACACTTAAAATCATTGAAATACCCTTAAAATTTGTCAAATCGTCGTAAAACAGTGAAAATCCCAGATAAACCTGACAAGAGCGTTAAATCGCCGTTAAACAGTAAAAATACCAGAAAAACCTTATAAAAGCGGTAAATCGTCTTAAAACGCTGGAAAATATAGAAAAACCATTAAAAAGTGTTAAATCGTCGAATTACACTAAAAATCATTGAAAAACCCTTAAAATTTGTCAAATCGTCGTAAAACAGTGAAAATATCAGAAAAACCTCATAAGAGCGTTAAATCGTCGTAAAACAGTGAAAATACCAGAAAAACCTTAAAAGAGCGTTAAATTGTCTTAAAACGCTGGAAAATATAGAAAAACCATTAAAAAGTGTTAAATCGTCGTATAAAGCTAAAAATCATTGAAAACCCCTTAAAATTTGTCAAATCGTCGTAAAACAGTGAAAATAACAGAAAAGCCTTATAAGAGCGTTAAATTTTCGTAAATCAGTGAAAATACCAGAAAAACCTTATTAGAGCGTTATATGGTCTTAAAACGCTGGAAAATATAGAAAAACCATCAAAAAGTGTTTAACCGTCGTATTACACTTAAAATCATTGAGAAACCCTTTAAATTTGTCAAATCGTCGTAAAACAGTGAAAATACCAGATAAACCTTACAAGAGCGTTAAATCGTCGTAAAACAGTGAATATTCCAGAAAAACCTTAAAAGAGCGTTCGATCGTCGTAAAGCAGTGACAATACCAGAAAAACCTTATAAGAGCGTTAAATGGTCTAAAAACGCTGGAAAATATAGAAAAACCATTAAAAAGTGTTTAATCGTCGTATTAAACTAAAAATCATTGAAAAACCCTTATAAGAGCGTTAAATCGTCGTAAAACCGTGAAAATACCAGAAAAACTTTATAAGAGCGTTAAATCGTCGTAAAGCAGTGAAAATACCAGAAAAACCTTATAAGAGCGTTATATCGTCGTAAAGCAGTGAAAATACCAGAAAAACCTTTTAAGAGCGTTAAATGGTCTTAAAACGCTGGAAAATACAGAAAAACCATTAAAAAGTGTTTAATCGTCGTATTACACAAAAAATCATTGAAAACCCCTAAAATTTGTCAAATCGTAGTAAAACAGTGAAAATAACAGAAAAGCCTTATAAGAGCGTTAAATCGTCGTAAATCAGTGAAAATACCAGAAAAACCTTATAAAGGCGTTAAATCGTCGTAAAACAGTGAAAATACCAGAAAAAGCTTATAAGAGCGTTAAATCGTCGTAAAACAGTGAAAACACAAGGAAAAACATTATAAGAGCGTGAAATCGTCGTAAAATAGTGACAATACCAGAAAAACCTTATTAGAGCGTTTAATGGTCTTAAAACGCTGGAAAATATAGAAAAACCATTAAAAAGTGTTTAACCGTCGTATTACACTTAAAATCATTGAGAAACCCTTAAAATTTGTCAAATCGTCGTAAAACAGTGAAAATATCAAAAAAACCTCATAAGAGCGTTAAATCGTCGTAAAACAGTGAAAATACCAGAAAAACCTTAAAAGAGCGTAAAATCGTCTTAATACGCTGGAAAATATTGAAAAACCATTAAAAAGTGTTTAATCGTCGTATTACGCTAAAAATCATTGAAAACCCCTTAAAATTTGTCAAATCGTCGTAAATCAGTGAAAATACCAGAAAAACCTTATAAAGGCGTTAAATCGTCGTAAAACAGTGAAAATACCAGAAAAACCTTATAAGAGCGTTAAATCGTCGTAAAACAGTAAAAACACAAGGAAAAACATTATAAGAGCGTTAAATCGTCGTAAAATAGTGAATATTCCAGAAAAACCTTAAAAGAGCGTTCGATCGTCGTAAAGCAGTGACAATACCAGAAAAACCTTATAAGAGCGTTAAATGGTCTAAAAACGCTGGAAAATATAGAAAAACCATTAAAAAGTGTTTAATCGTCGTATTAAACTAAAAATCATTGAAAAACCCTTATAAGAGCGTTAAATCGTCGTAAAACCGTGAAAATACCAGAAAAACTTTATAAGAGCGTTAAATCGTCGTAAAGCAGTGAAAATACCAGAAAAACCTTAAAAGAGCGTTCGATCGTCGTAAAGCAGTGACAATACCAGAAAAACCTTATAAGAGCGTTAAATGGTCTAAAAACGCTGGAAAATATAGAAAAACCATTAAAAAGTGTTTAATCGTCGTATTAAACTAAAAATCATTGAAAAACCCTTATAAGAGCGTTAAATCGTCGTAAAACCGTGAAAATACCAGAAAAACTTTATAAGAGCGTTAAATCGTCGTAAAGCAGTGAAAATACCAGAAAAACCTTATAAGAGCGTTATATCGTCGTAAAGCAGTGAAAATACCAGAAAAACCTTTTAAGAGCGTTAAATGGTCTTAAAACGCTGGAAAATACAGAAAAACCATTAAAAAGTGTTTAATCGTCGTATTACACAAAAAATCATTGAAAACCCCTAAAATTTGTCAAATCGTAGTAAAACAGTGAAAATAACAGAAAAGCCTTATAAGAGCGTTAAATCGTCGTAAATCAGTGAAAATACCAGAAAAACCTTATAAAGGCGTTAAATCGTCGTAAAACAGTGAAAATACCAGAAAAAGCTTATAAGAGCGTTAAATCGTCGTAAAACAGTGAAAACACAAGGAAAAACATTATAAGAGCGTGAAATCGTCGTAAAATAGTGACAATACCAGAAAAACCTTATTAGAGCGTTTAATGGTCTTAAAACGCTGGAAAATATAGAAAAACCATTAAAAAGTGTTTAACCGTCGTATTACACTTAAAATCATTGAGAAACCCTTAAAATTTGTCAAATCGTCGTAAAACAGTGAAAATATCAAAAAAACCTCATAAGAGCGTTAAATCGTCGTAAAACAGTGAAAATACCAGAAAAACCTTAAAAGAGCGTAAAATCGTCTTAATACGCTGGAAAATATTGAAAAACCATTAAAAAGTGTTTAATCGTCGTATTACGCTAAAAATCATTGAAAACCCCTTAAAATTTGTCAAATCGTCGTAAATCAGTGAAAATACCAGAAAAACCTTATAAAGGCGTTAAATCGTCGTAAAACAGTGAAAATACCAGAAAAACCTTATAAGAGCGTTAAATCGTCGTAAAACAGTAAAAACACAAGGAAAAACATTATAAGAGCGTTAAATCGTCGTAAAGCAGTGAAAATACCAGAAAAACCTTATAAGAGCGTTATATCGTCGTAAAGCAGTGAAAATACCAGAAAAACCTTATAAGAGCGTTAAATGGTCTTTAAACGCTGGAAAATATAGAAAAACCATTAAAAAGTGTTAAATCGTCGAATTACACTAAAAATCATTGAGAAACCCTTAAAATTTGTCAAATCGTCGTAAAACAGTGAAAATCCCAGATAAACCTGACAAGAGCGTTAAATCGTCGTTAAACAGTAAAAATACCAGAAAAACCTTATTAAAGCGGTTAATCGTCTTAAAACGCTGGAAAATATAGAAAAACCATTAAAAAGTGTTAAATCGTCGAATTACACTAAAAATCATTGAAAAACCCTTAAAATTTGTCAAATCGTCGTAAAACAGTGAAAATATCAGAAAAACCTCATAAGAGCGTTAAATCGTCGTAAAACAGTGAAAATACCAGAAAAACCTTAAAAGAGCGTTAAATTGTCTTAAAACGCTGGAAAATATAGAAAAACCATTAAAAAGTGTTAAATCGTCGTATAAAGCTAAAAATCATTGAAAACCCCTTAAAATTTGTCAAATCGTCGTAAAACAGTGAAAATAACAGAAAAGCCTTATAAGAGCGTTAAATTTTCGTAAATCAGTGAAAATAACAGAAAAATCTTATAAAGGCGTTAAATCGTCGTAAAACAGTGAAAATACCAGAAAAACCTTATAATAGCGTTAAATCGTCGTAAAACAGTGAAAACACAAGGAAAAACATTATAAGAACGTTAAATCGTCGTAAAATAGTGACAATACCGGAAAAACCTTATTAGAGCGTAAAATTGTCTTAAAACGCTGGAAAATATAGAAAAACCATTAAAAAGTGTTTAACCGTCGTATTTCACTTAAAATCATTGAGAAACCCTTTAAATTTGTCAAATCGTCGGAAAACAGTGAAAATATAAGAAAAACCTCATAAGAGCGTTAAATCGTCGTAAAACAGTGAAAATACCAGAAAAACCTTAAAAAGACGTTAAATCGTCTTTAAACGCTGGAAAATATAGAAAAACCATTAAAAAGTGTTAAATCGTCGTATTACGCTAAAAATCATTGAAAACCCCTTAAAATTTGTCAAATCGTCGTAAAACAGTGAAAATAACAGAAAAGCCTTAAAAGAGCGTAAAATCGTCGTAAAACAGTGAAAATACCAGAAAAAGCTTATAAGAGCGTTAAATCGTCGTAAAACAGTGAAAACACAAGGAAAAACATTATAAGAGCGTGAAATCGTCGTAAAATAGTGACAATACCAGAAAAACCTTATTAGAGCGTTTAATGGTCTTAAAACGCTGGAAAATATAGAAAAACCATTAAAAAGTGTTTAACCGTCGTATTACACTTAAAATCATTGAGAAACCCTTAAAATTTGTCAAATCGTCGTAAAACAGTGAAAATATCAAAAAAACCTCATAAGAGCGTTAAATCGTCGTAAAACAGTGAAAATACCAGAAAAACCTTAAAAGAGCGTAAAATCGTCTTAATACGCTGGAAAATATTGAAAAACCATTAAAAAGTGTTTAATCGTCGTATTACGCTAAAAATCATTGAAAACCCCTTAAAATTTGTCAAATCGTCGTAAATCAGTGAAAATACCAGAAAAACCTTATAAAGGCGTTAAATCGTCGTAAAACAGTGAAAATACCAGAAAAACCTTATAAGAGCGTTAAATCGTCGTAAAACAGTAAAAACACAAGGAAAAACATTATAAGAGCGTTAAATCGTCGTAAAGCAGTGAAAATACCAGAAAAACCTTATAAGAGCGTTATATCGTCGTAAAGCAGTGAAAATACCAGAAAAACCTTATAAGAGCGTTAAATGGTCTTTAAACGCTGGAAAATATAGAAAAACCATTAAAAAGTGTTAAATCGTCGAATTACACTAAAAATCATTGAGAAACCCTTAAAATTTGTCAAATCGTCGTAAAACAGTGAAAATCCCAGATAAACCTGACAAGAGCGTTAAATCGTCGTTAAACAGTAAAAATACCAGAAAAACCTTATTAAAGCGGTTAATCGTCTTAAAACGCTGGAAAATATAGAAAAACCATTAAAAAGTGTTAAATCGTCGAATTACACTAAAAATCATTGAAAAACCCTTAAAATTTGTCAAATCGTCGTAAAACAGTGAAAATATCAGAAAAACCTCATAAGAGCGTTAAATCGTCGTAAAACAGTGAAAATACCAGAAAAACCTTAAAAGAGCGTTAAATTGTCTTAAAACGCTGGAAAATATAGAAAAACCATTAAAAAGTGTTAAATCGTCGTATAAAGCTAAAAATCATTGAAAACCCCTTAAAATTTGTCAAATCGTCGTAAAACAGTGAAAATAACAGAAAAGCCTTATAAGAGCGTTAAATTTTCGTAAATCAGTGAAAATAACAGAAAAACCTTATAAAGGCGTTAAATCGTCGTAAAACAGTGAAAATACCAGAAAAACCTTATAACAGCGTTAAATCGTCGTAAAACAGTGAAAACACAAGGAAAAACATTATAAGAACGTTAAATCGTCGTAAAATAGTGACAATACCGGAAAAACCTTATTAGAGCGTAAAATTGTCTTAAAACGCTGGAAAATATAGAAAAACCATTAAAAAGTGTTTAACCGTCGTATTTCACTTAAAATCATTGAGAAACCCTTTAAATTTGTCAAATCGTCGGAAAACAGTGAAAATATAAGAAAAACCTCATAAGAGCGTTAAATCGTCGTAAAACAGTGAAAATACCAGAAAAACCTTAAAAAGACGTTAAATCGTCTTTAAACGCTGGAAAATATAGAAAAACCATTAAAAAGTGTTAAATCGTCGTATTACGCTAAAAATCATTGAAAACCCCTTAAAATTTGTCAAATCGTCGTAAAACAGTGAAAATAACAGAAAAGCCTTAAAAGAGCGTAAAATCGTCGTAAATCAGTGAAAATACCAGAAAAACCTTATAAAGGCGTTAAATCGTCGTAAATCAGTGAAAATACCAGAAAAACCTTATAAGAGCGTTAAATCGTCGTAAAGCAGTAACAATACCAGAAAAACCTTATAAGAGCGTTAAATGGTCTAAAAACGCTGGAAAATATAGAAAAACCATTAAAAAGTGTTTAATCGTCGTATTAAACTAAAAATCATTGAAAAACCCTTATAAGAGCGTTCAATCGTCGTAAAACCGTGAAAATACCAGAAAAACCTTAGAAGAGCTTTAAATCGTCTTAAAACGCTGGAAAATATAGAAAAACCATTAAAATTTGTCAAATCGTCGTAAAACTGTGAAAATACCAGATAAACCTGACAAGAGCGTTAAATCGTCGTAAAACAGTGAAAATACCAGAAAAACCTTATAAGAGCGTTAAATCGTCGTAAAGCAGTGAAAATACCAGAAAAACCTTATAAGAGCGTTAAATGGTCTTCAAACGCTGGAAAATATAAAAAACCATTAAAAAGTGTTTAACCGTCGTAATACACTAAAAATCATTGAAAAACCCTTATAAGAGCGTTAAATCGTCGTAAAACCGTGAAAATACCAGAAAAACCTTAAAAGAGCGTTCGATCGTCGTAAAGCAGTGACAATACCAGAAAAACCTTATAAGAGCGTTAAATGGTCTAAAAACGCTGGAAAATATAGAAAAACCATTAAAAAGTGTTTAATCGTCGTATTAAACTAAAAATCATTGAAAAACCCTTATAAGAGCGTAAAATCGTCGTAAAACAGTGAAAATACCAGATAAACCTGACAAGAGCGTTAAATCGTCGTTAAACAGTAAAAATACCAGAAAAACCTTATTAAAGCGGTAAATCGTCTTTAAACGCTGGAAAATATAGAAAAACCATTAAAAAGTGTTAAATCGTCGAATTACACTAAAAATCATTGAGAAACCCTTAAAATTTGTCAAATCGTCGTAAAACAGTGAAAATCCCAGATAAACCTGACAAGAGCGTTAAATCGTCGTTAAACAGTAAAAATACCAGAAAAACCTTATTAAAGCGGTTAATCGTCTTAAAACGCTGGAAAATATAGAAAAACCATTAAAAAGTGTTAAATCGTCGAATTACACTAAAAATCATTGAAAAACCCTTAAAATTTGTCAAATCGTCGTAAAACAGTGAAAATATCAGAAAAACCTCATAAGAGCGTTAAATCGTCGTAAAACAGTGAAAATACCAGAAAAACCTTAAAAGAGCGTTAAATTGTCTTAAAACGCTGGAAAATATAGAAAAACCATTAAAAAGTGTTAAATCGTCGTATAAAGCTAAAAATCATTGAAAACCCCTTAAAATTTGTCAAATCGTCGTAAAACAGTGAAAATAACAGAAAAGCCTTATAAGAGCGTTAAATTTTCGTAAATCAGTGAAAATAACAGAAAAACCTTATAAAGGCGTTAAATCGTCGTAAAACAGTGAAAATACCAGAAAAACCTTATAACAGCGTTAAATCGTCGTAAAACAGTGAAAACACAAGGAAAAACATTATAAGAACGTTAAATCGTCGTAAAATAGTGACAATACCGGAAAAACCTTATTAGAGCGTAAAATTGTCTTAAAACGCTGGAAAATATAGAAAAACCATTAAAAAGTGTTTAACCGTCGTATTTCACTTAAAATCATTGAGAAACCCTTTAAATTTGTCAAATCGTCGGAAAACAGTGAAAATATAAGAAAAACCTCATAAGAGCGTTAAATCGTCGTAAAACAGTGAAAATACCAGAAAAACCTTAAAAAGACGTTAAATCGTCTTTAAACGCTGGAAAATATAGAAAAACCATTAAAAAGTGTTAAATCGTCGTATTACGCTAAAAATCATTGAAAACCCCTTAAAATTTGTCAAATCGTCGTAAAACAGTGAAAATAACAGAAAAGCCTTAAAAGAGCGTTAAATCGTCGTAAATCAGTGAAAATACCAGAAAAACCTTATAAAGGCGTTAAATCGTCGTAAATCAGTGAAAATACCAGAAAAACCTTATAAAGGCGTTAAATCGTCGTAAAACAGTGAAAATACCAGATAAACCTGACAAGAGCGTTAAATCGTCGTAAAACAGTGAAAATACCAGAAAAACCTTATAAGAGCGTCAAATCGTTGTAAAACAGTGAAAATACCAGAAAAACCTTATAAAAGCGGTAAATCGTCTTAAAACGCTGGAAAATATAGAAAAACCATTAAAAAGTGTTAAATCGTCGAATTACACTAAAAATCATTGAAAAACCTTTAAAATTTGTCAAATCGTCGTAAAACAGTGAAAATATCAGAAAAACCTCAAAAGAGCGTTAAATTGTCGTAAAACGGTGAATAGACCAGAAAAACCTTATAAGAGCGTTAAATCGTCTTAAAAATGTGAAAATACCAGAAAATCCTTTAATGAGCGTTAAATCGTCTTAAAACGCTGGAAAATATAGAAAAACCATTAAAAAGGGTTTAATCGTCGTATTACACTGAAAATCATTGAAAAATCCTTAAAATTTCTTAAACCCTCGTAAAACAGTGAAAATACCAGAAAAACCTTATAAGAGCGTCAAATCGTCGTAAAACAGTGAAAATACCAGAAAAACCTTATTAGAGCGTTAAATCGTCGTAAAATAGTGACAATACCAGAAAAACCTTATAAGAGCGATAAATGGTCTTTAAACGCTGGAAAATATAAAAAAACCATTAAAAAGTGTTTAACCGTCGTAATACACTAAAAATCATTGAGAATCCCTTATAAGAGCGTTTAATCGTCGTAAAACAGTGAAAATACCAGAAAAACCTTATAAGAGCGTTAAATCGTCGTAAAGCAGTGACAATACCAGAAAAACCTTATAAGAGCGTTAAATGGTCTAAAAACGCTGGAAAATATAGAAAAACCATTAAAAATTGTTATATCGTCGAATTACACTAAAAATCATTGAAAAACCCTTAAAATTTGTCAAATCGTCGTAAAACAGTGAAAATACCAGATAAACCTGACAAGAGCGTTAAATCGTCGTAAAACATTGAAAATACCAGAAAAACCTTATAAGAGCGTTAAATCGTCATAAAACGCTGGAAAATATAGAAAAACCATTAAAAATATTTATATCGTCGAATTACACTAAAAATCATTGAAAAACCCTTAAAATTTGTCAAATCGTCGTAAAACAGTGAAAATACCAGATAAACCTGACAAGAGCGTTAAATCGTCGTAAAACATTGAAAATACCAGAAAAACCTTATAAGAGCGTGAAATCGTCGTAAAAAAGCGAAAATACCAGAAAAACCTTATTTAAGCGGTAAATCGTCAGAAAACGCTGGAAAATATAGAAAAACCATTAAAAAGTGTTAAATCGTCGAATTACACTAAAAATCATTCCAAAACCCTTAAAATTTGTCAAAAGTGAAAATATCAGAAAAACCTCATAAGAGCGTTAAATTGTCGTAAAACGGTGAATAGACCAGAAAAACCTTATATAAGCGTTAAATCGTCTTTAAACGCTGGGAAATATAAAAAACCATTAAAAAGTGTGTAACCGTCGTAATACACTAAAAATCATTGAGAAACCCTTATAAGAGCGTTTGATCGTCGTAAAACATTAAAAAAAACCAGATAAACCTTAAAAGAGCGTTAGATCGTCGTAAAACAGTGAAAATACCAGAAAAACCTTATAAAAGCGGTAAATCGTCTTAAAAAGCTAGAAAAATATAGAAAAACCATAAAAAAGTGTTAAATCGTCGAATTACACTAAAAATCATTGAAAAACCCTTAAAATTTGTCAAATCGTCGTAAAATAGTGAAAATACCAGATAAACCTGAAAAGAGCGTTAAATCGTCGTAAAACAGTGAAAATACCCAAAAAACCTTATAAGAGCGTTAAATCGTCGTAAAACAGTGAAAATACCAGAAAAACCTTAAAAGAGCGTTAAATCGTCTTAAAACGCTGGAAAATATAGAAAAACCATTAAAAAGTGTTAAATCGTCGTATTACGCTAAAAATCATTGAAAACCCCTTAAAATTTGTCAAATCGTCGTAAAACAGTGAAAATAACAGAAAAGCCTTATAAGAGCGTTAAATCGTCGTAAAATAGTGACAATACCAGAAAAACCTTATTAGAGCGTTCAATTGTCTTAAAACGCTGGAAAATATAGAAAAACCATTAAAAAGTGTTTAACCGTCGTATTACACTTAAAATCATTGAGAAACCCTTTATATTTGTCAAATCGTCGGAAAACAGTGAAAATACCAGATAAACCTTACAAAAGCGTTAAATCGTTGTAAAAGAGTGAATATACCAGAAAAACCTTATAAGAGCGTTAAATCGTCGTAAAACAGTGAAAATACCAGAAAAACCTTATAAAAGCGGTAAATCGTCTTAAAACGCTGGAAAATATAGAAAAACCATTAAAAAGTGTTAAATCGTCGTATTACGCTAAAAATCATTGAAAACCCCTTAAAATTTGTCAAATCGTCGTAAAACATTGAAAATAACAGAAAAGCCTTATAAGAGCGTTAAATCGTCGTAAATCAGTGAAAATACCAGAAAAACCTTATAAAGGCGTTAAATCGTCGTAAATCAGTGAAAATACCAGAAAAACCTTATAAGAGCGTTAAATTGTCTTAAAACGCTGGAAAATATAGAAAAACCATTAAAAAGTGTTTAACCGTCGTATTACTCTTAAAATCATTGAGAAACCCTTTAAATTTGTCAAATCGTCGTAAAACAGTGAAAATACCAGATAAACCTTACAAGAGCGTTAAATCGTCGTAAAACAGTGAAAATACCAGAAAAACCTTATAAGAGCGTTAAATCGTCGTAAAACAGTGAAAATACCAGAAAAACCTTAAAAGAGCGTTAAATCGTCTTAAAACGCTGGAAAATATAGAAAAACCATTAAAAAGTGTTAAATCGTCGTATTACGCTAAAAATCATTGAAAACCCCTTAAAATTTGTCAAATCGTCGTAAAACATTGAAAATAACAGAAAAGCCTTATAAGAGCGTTAAATCGTCGTAAATCAGTGAAAATACCAGAAAAACCTTATAAAGGCGTTAAATCGTCGTAAAACAGTGAAAATACCAGAAAAACCTTTAAAGAGCGTTAAATCGTCGTAAAACAGTGAAAACACAAGAAAAAACATTATAAGAGCGTTAAATCGTCGTAAAATAGTGACAATACCAGAAAAACCTTATTAGAGCGTTAAATTGTCTTAAAACGCTGGAAAATATAGAAAAACCATTAAAAAGTGTTTAACCGTCGTATTTCACTTAAAATCATTGAGAAACCCTTTAAATTTGTCAAATCGTCGGAAAACAGTGAAAATATAAGAAAAACCTCATAAGAGCGTTAAATCGTCGTAAAACAGTGAAAACACAAGGAAAAACATTATAAGAACGTTAAATCGTCGTAAAATAGTGACAATACCGGAAAAACCTTATTAGAGCGTAAAATTGTCTTAAAACGCTGGAAAATATAGAAAAACCATTAAAAAGTGTTTAACCGTCGTATTTCACTTAAAATCATTGAGAAACCCTTTAAATTTGTCAAATCGTCGGAAAACAGTAAAAATATAAGAAAAACCTCATAAGAGCGTTAAATCGTCGTAAAACAGTGAAAATACCAGAAAAACCTTAAAAAGACGTTAAATCGTCTTTAAACGCTGGAAAATATAGAAAAACCATTAAAAAGTGTTAAATCGTCGTATTACGCTAAAAATCATTGAAAACCCCTTAAAATTTGTCAAATCGTCGTAAAACAGTGAAAATAACAGAAAAGCCTTAAAAGAGCGTTAAATCGTCGTAAATCAGTGAAAATACCAGAAAAACCTTATAAAGGCGTTAAATCGTCGTAAATCAGTGAAAATACCAGAAAAACCTTATAAAGGCGTTAAATCGTCGTAAAACAGTGAAAATACCAGATAAACCTGACAAGAGCGTTAAATCGTCGTAAAACAGTGAAAATACCAGAAAAACCTTATAAGAGCGTCAAATCGTTGTAAAACAGTGAAAATACCAGAAAAACCTTATAAAAGCGGTAAATCGTCTTAAAACGCTGGAAAATATAGAAAAACCATTAAAAAGTGTTAAATCGTCGAATTACACTAAAAATCATTGAAAAACCTTTAAAATTTGTCAAATCGTCGTAAAACAGTGAAAATATCAGAAAAACCTCAAAAGAGCGTTAAATTGTCGTAAAACGGTGAATAGACCAGAAAAACCTTATAAGAGCGTTAAATCGTCTTAAAAATGTGAAAATACCAGAAAATCCTTTAATGAGCGTTAAATCGTCTTAAAACGCTGGAAAATATAGAAAAACCATTAAAAAGGGTTTAATCGTCGTATTACACTGAAAATCATTGAAAAATCCTTAAAATTTCTTAAACCCTCGTAAAACAGTGAAAATACCAGAAAAACCTTATAAGAGCGTCAAATCGTCGTAAAACAGTGAAAATACCAGAAAAACCTTATTAGAGCGTTAAATCGTCGTAAAATAGTGACAATACCAGAAAAACCTTATAAGAGCGATAAATGGTCTTTAAACGCTGGAAAATATAAAAAAACCATTAAAAAGTGTTTAACCGTCGTAATACACTAAAAATCATTGAGAATCCCTTATAAGAGCGTTTAATCGTCGTAAAACAGTGAAAATACCAGAAAAACCTTATAAGAGCGTTAAATCGTCGTAAAGCAGTGACAATACCAGAAAAACCTTATAAGAGCGTTAAATGGTCTAAAAACGCTGGAAAATATAGAAAAACCATTAAAAATTGTTATATCGTCGAATTACACTAAAAATCATTGAAAAACCCTTAAAATTTGTCAAATCGTCGTAAAACAGTGAAAATACCAGATAAACCTGACAAGAGCGTTAAATCGTCGTAAAACATTGAAAATACCAGAAAAACCTTATAAGAGCGTTAAATCGTCATAAAACGCTGGAAAATATAGAAAAACCATTAAAAATATTTATATCGTCGAATTACACTAAAAATCATTGAAAAACCCTTAAAATTTGTCAAATCGTCGTAAAACAGTGAAAATACCAGATAAACCTGACAAGAGCGTTAAATCGTCGTAAAACATTGAAAATACCAGAAAAACCTTATAAGAGCGTGAAATCGTCGTAAAAAAGCGAAAATACCAGAAAAACCTTATTTAAGCGGTAAATCGTCAGAAAACGCTGGAAAATATAGAAAAACCATTAAAAAGTGTTAAATCGTCGAATTACACTAAAAATCATTCCAAAACCCTTAAAATTTGTCAAAAGTGAAAATATCAGAAAAACCTCATAAGAGCGTTAAATTGTCGTAAAACGGTGAATAGACCAGAAAAACCTTATATAAGCGTTAAATCGTCTTTAAACGCTGGGAAATATAAAAAACCATTAAAAAGTGTGTAACCGTCGTAATACACTAAAAATCATTGAGAAACCCTTATAAGAGCGTTTGATCGTCGTAAAACATTCAAAAAAACCAGATAAACCTTAAAAGAGCGTTAGATCGTCGTAAAACAGTGAAAATACCAGAAAAACCTTATAAAAGCGGTAAATCGTCTTAAAAAGCTAGAAAAATATAGAAAAACCATAAAAAAGTGTTAAATCGTCGAATTACACTAAAAATCATTGAAAAACCCTTAAAATTTGTCAAATCGTCGTAAAATAGTGAAAATACCAGATAAACCTGAAAAGAGCGTTAAATCGTCGTAAAACAGTGAAAATACCCAAAAAACCTTATAAGAGCGTTAAATCGTCGTAAAACAGTGAAAATACCAGAAAAACCTTAAAAGAGCGTTAAATCGTCTTAAAACGCTGGAAAATATAGAAAAACCATTAAAAAGTGTTAAATCGTCGTATTACGCTAAAAATCATTGAAAACCCCTTAAAATTTGTCAAATCGTCGTAAAACAGTGAAAATAACAGAAAAGCCTTATAAGAGCGTTAAATCGTCGTAAAATAGTGACAATACCAGAAAAACCTTATTAGAGCGTTCAATTGTCTTAAAACGCTGGAAAATATAGAAAAACCATTAAAAAGTGTTTAACCGTCGTATTACACTTAAAATCATTGAGAAACCCTTTATATTTGTCAAATCGTCGGAAAACAGTGAAAATACCAGATAAACCTTACAAAAGCGTTAAATCGTTGTAAAAGAGTGAATTTACCAGAAAAACCTTATAAGAGCGTTAAATCGTCGTAAAACAGTGAAAATACCAGAAAAACCTTATAAAAGCGGTAAATCGTCTTAAAACGCTGGAAAATATAGAAAAACCATTAAAAAGTGTTAAATCGTCGTATTACGCTAAAAATCATTGAAAACCCCTTAAAATTTGTCAAATCGTCGTAAAACATTGAAAATAACAGAAAAGCCTTATAAGAGCGTTAAATCGTCGTAAATCAGTGAAAATACCAGAAAAACCTTATAAAGGCGTTAAATCGTCGTAAATCAGTGAAAATACCAGAAAAACCTTATAAGAGCGTTAAATTGTCTTAAAACGCTGGAAAATATAGAAAAACCATTAAAAAGTGTTTAACCGTCGTATTACTCTTAAAATCATTGAGAAACCCTTTAAATTTGTCAAATCGTCGTAAAACAGTGAAAATACCAGATAAACCTTACAAGAGCGTTAAATCGTCGTAAAACAGTGAAAATACCAGAAAAACCTTATAAGAGCGTTAAATCGTCGTAAAACAGTGAAAATACCAGAAAAACCTTAAAAGAGCGTTAAATCGTCTTAAAACGCTGGAAAATATAGAAAAACCATTAAAAAGTGTTAAATCGTCGTATTACGCTAAAAATCATTGAAAACCCCTTAAAATTTGTCAAATCGTCGTAAAACATTGAAAATAACAGAAAAGCCTTATAAGAGCGTTAAATCGTCGTAAATCAGTGAAAATACCAGAAAAACCTTATAAAGGCGTTAAATCGTCGTAAAACAGTGAAAATACCAGAAAAACCTTTAAAGAGCGTTAAATCGTCGTAAAACAGTGAAAACACAAGAAAAAACATTATAAGAGCGTTAAATCGTCGTAAAATAGTGACAATACCAGAAAAACCTTATTAGAGCGTTAAATTGTCTTAAAACGCTGGAAAATATAGAAAAACCATTAAAAAGTGTTTAACCGTCGTATTTCACTTAAAATCATTGAGAAACCCTTTAAATTTGTCAAATCGTCGGAAAACAGTGAAAATATAAGAAAAACCTCATAAGAGCGTTAAATCGTCGTAAAACAGTGAAAACACAAGGAAAAACATTATAAGAACGTTAAATCGTCGTAAAATAGTGACAATACCGGAAAAACCTTATTAGAGCGTAAAATTGTCTTAAAACGCTGGAAAATATAGAAAAACCATTAAAAAGTGTTTAACCGTCGTATTTCACTTAAAATCATTGAGAAACCCTTTAAATTTGTCAAATCGTCGGAAAACAGTAAAAATATAAGAAAAACCTCATAAGAGCGTTAAATCGTCGTAAAACAGTGAAAATACCAGAAAAACCTTAAAAAGACGTTAAATCGTCTTTAAACGCTGGAAAATATAGAAAAACCATTAAAAAGTGTTAAATCGTCGTATTACGCTAAAAATCATTGAAAACCCCTTAAAATTTGTCAAATCGTCGTAAAACAGTGAAAATAACAGAAAAGCCTTAAAAGAGCGTTAAATCGTCGTAAATCAGTGAAAATACCAGAAAAACCTTATAAAGGCGTTAAATCGTCGTAAATCAGTGAAAATACCAGAAAAACCTTATAAAGGCGTTAAATCGTCGTAAAACAGTGAAAATACCAGATAAACCTGACAAGAGCGTTAAATCGTCGTAAAACAGTGAAAATACCAGAAAAACCTTATAAGAGCGTCAAATCGTTGTAAAACAGTGAAAATACCAGAAAAACCTTATAAAAGCGGTAAATCGTCTTAAAACGCTGGAAAATATAGAAAAACCATTAAAAAGTGTTAAATCGTCGAATTACACTAAAAATCATTGAAAAACCTTTAAAATTTGTCAAATCGTCGTAAAACAGTGAAAATATCAGAAAAACCTCAAAAGAGCGTTAAATTGTCGTAAAACGGTGAATAGACCAGAAAAACCTTATAAGAGCGTTAAATCGTCTTAAAAATGTGAAAATACCAGAAAATCCTTTAATGAGCGTTAAATCGTCTTAAAACGCTGGAAAATATAGAAAAACCATTAAAAAGGGTTTAATCGTCGTATTACACTAAAAATCATTGAAAAATCCTTAAAATTTCTTAAACCCTCGTAAAACAGTGAAAATACCAGAAAAACCTTATAAGAGCGTCAAATCGTCGTTAAACAGTGAAAATACCAGAAAAACCTTATTAGAGCGTTAAATCGTCGTAAAATAGTGACAATACCAGAAAAACCTTATAAGAGCGATAAATGGTCTTTAAACGCTGGAAAATATAAAAAAACCATTAAAAAGTGTTTAACCGTCGTAATACACTAAAAATCATTGAGAATCCCTTATAAGAGCGTTTAATCGTCGTAAAACAGTGAAAATACCAGAAAAACCTTATAAGAGCGTTAAATCGTCGTAAAGCAGTGACAATACCAGAAAAACCTTATAAGAGCGTTAAATGGTCTAAAAACGCTGGAAAATATAGAAAAACCATTAAAAATTGTTATATCGTCGAATTACACTAAAAATCATTGAAAAACCCTTAAAATTTGTCAAATCGTCGTAAAACAGTGAAAATACCAGATAAACCTGACAAGAGCGTTAAATCGTCGTAAAACATTGAAAATACCAGAAAAACCTTATAAGAGCGTTAAATCGTCATAAAACGCTGGAAAATATAGAAAAACCATTAAAAATATTTATATCGTCGAATTACACTAAAAATCATTGAAAAACCCTTAAAATTTGTCAAATCGTCGTAAAACAGTGAAAATACCAGATAAACCTGACAAGAGCGTTAAATCGTCGTAAAACATTGAAAATACCAGAAAAACCTTATAAGAGCGTGAAATCGTCGTAAAAAAGCGAAAATACCAGAAAAACCTTATTTAAGCGGTAAATCGTCAGAAAACGCTGGAAAATATAGAAAAACCATTAAAAAGTGTTAAATCGTCGAATTACACTAAAAATCATTCCAAAACCCTTAAAATTTGTCAAAAGTGAAAATATTAGAAAAACCTCATAAGAGCGTTAAATTGTCGTAAAACGGTGAATAGACCAGAAAAACCTTATATAAGCGTTAAATCGTCTTTAACGCTGGGAAATATAAAAACCATTAAAAAGTGTGTAACCGTCGTAATACACTAAAAATCATTGAGAAACCCTTATAAGAGCGTTTGATCGTCGTAAAACATTCAAAAAAACCAGATAAACCTTAAAAGAGCGTTAGATCGTCGTAAAACAGTGAAAATACCAGAAAAACCTTATAAAAGCGGTAAATCGTCTTAAAAAGCTAGAAAAAATATAGAAAAACCATAAAAAAGTGTTAAATCATCGAATTACACTAAAAATCATTGAAAAACCCTTAAAATTTGTCAAATCGTCGTAAAATAGTGAAAATACCAGATAAACCTGAAAAGAGCGTTAAATCGTCGTAAAACAGTGAAAATACCCAAAAAACCTTATAAGAGCGTTAAATCGTCGTAAAACAGTGAAAATACCAGAAAAACCTTAAAAGAGCGTTAAATCGTCTTAAAACGCTGGAAAATATAGAAAAACCATTAAAAAGTGTTAAATCGTCGTATTACGCTAAAAATCATTGAAAACCCCTTAAAATTTGTCAAATCGTCGTAAAACAGTGAAAATAACAGAAAAGCCTTATAAGAGCGTTAAATCGTCGTAAAATAGTGACAATACCAGAAAAACCTTATTAGAGCGTTAAATTGTCTTAAAACGCTGGAAAATATAGAAAAACCATTAAAAAGTGTTTAACCGTCGTATTACACTTAAAATCATTGAGAAACCCTTTATATTTGTCAAATCGTCGGAAAACAGTGAAAATACCAGATAAACCTTACAAAAGCGTTAAATCGTCGTAAAAGAGTGAATATACCAGAAAAACCTTATAAGAGCGTTAAATCGTCGTAAAACAGTGAAAATACCAGAAAAACCTTATAAAAGCGGTAAATCGTCTTAAAACGCTGGAAAATATAGAAAAACCATTAAAAAGTGTTAAATCGTCGTATTACGCTAAAAATCATTGAAAACCCCTTAAAATTTGTCAAATCGTCGTAAAACATTGAAAATAACAGAAAAGCCTTATAAGAGCGTTAAATCGTCGTAAATCAGTGAAAATACCAGAAAAACCTTATAAAGGCGTTAAATCGTCGTAAATCAGTGAAAATACCAGAAAAACCCTTATAAGAGCGTTAAATTGTCTTAAAACGCTGGAAAATATAGAAAAACCATTAAAAAGTGTTTAACCGTCGTATTACTCTTAAAATCATTGAGAAACCCTTTAAATTTGTCAAATCGTCGTAAAACAGTGAAAATACCAGATAAACCTTACAAGAGCGTTAAATCGTCGTAAAACAGTGAAAATACCAGAAAAACCTTATAAGAGCGTTAAATCGTCGTAAAACAGTGAAAATACCAGAAAAACCTTTAAAGAGCGTTAAATCGTCGTAAAACAGTGAAAACACAAGAAAAAACATTATAAGAGCGTTAAATCGTCGTAAAATAGTGACAATACCAGAAAAACCTTATTAGAGCGTTAAATTGTCTTAAAACGCTGGAAAATATAGAAAAACCATTAAAAAGTGTTTAACCGTCGTATTACACTTAAAATCATTGAGAAACCCTTTATATTTGTCAAATCGTCGGAAAACAGTGAAAATACCAGATAAACCTTACAAAAGCGTTAAATCGTCGTAAAAGAGTGAATATACCAGAAAAACCTTATAAGAGCGTTAAAATCGTCGTAAAACAGTGAAAATACCAAAAAAACCTTATAAAAGCGGTAAATCGTCTTAAAACGCTGGAAAATATAGAAAAACCATTAAAAAGTGTTAAATCGTCGTATTACGCTAAAAATCATTGAAAACCCCTTAAAATTTGTCAAATCGTCGTAAAACATTGAAAATAACAGAAAAGCCTTATAAGAGCGTTAAATCGTCGTAAATCAGTGAAAATACCAGAAAAACCTTATAAAGGCGTTAAATCGTCGTTAATCAGTGAAAATACCAGAAAAACCTTATAAGAGCGTTAAATTGTCTTAAAACGCTGGAAAATATAGAAAAACCATTAAAAAGTGTTTAACCGTCGTATTACTCTTAAAATCATTGAGAAACCCTTTAAATTTGTCAAATCGTCGTAAAACAGTGAAAATACCAGATAAACCTTACAAGAGCGTTAAATCGTCGTAAAACAGTGAAAATACCAGAAAAACCTTATAAGAGCGTTAAATCGTCGTAAAACAGTGAAAATACCAGAAAAACCTTAAAAGAGCGTTAAATCGTCTTAAAACGCTGGAAAATATAGAAAAACCATTAAAAAGTGTTAAATCGTCGTATTACGCTAAAAATCATTGAAAACCCCTTAAAATTTGTCAAATCGTCGTAAAACATTGAAAATAACAGAAAAGCCTTATAAGAGCGTTAAATCGTCGTAAATCAGTGAAAATACCAGAAAAACCTTATAAAGGCGTTAAATCGTCGTAAAACAGTGAAAATACCAGAAAAACCTTTAAAGAGCGTTAAATCGTCGTAAAACAGTGAAAACACAAGAAAAAACATTATAAGAGCGTTAAATCGTCGTAAAATAGTGACAATACCAGAAAAACCTTATTAGAGCGTTAAATTGTCTTAAAACGCTGGAAAATATAGAAAAACCATTAAAAAAGTGTTTAACCGTCGTATTACACTTAAAATCATTGAGAAACCCTTTATATTTGTCAAATCGTCGGAAAACAGTGAAAATACCAGATAAACCTTACAAAAGCGTTAAATCGTCGTAAAAGAGTGAATATACCAGAAAAACCTTATAAGAGCGTTAAATCGTCGTAAAACAGTGAAAATACCAGAAAAACCTTATAAAAGCGGTAAATCGACTTAAAACGCTGGAAAATATAGAAAAACCATTAAAAAGTGTTAAATCGTCGTATTACGCTAAAAATCATTGAAAACCCCTTAAAATTTGTCAAATCGTCGTAAAACATTGAAAATAACAGAAAAGCCTTATAAGAGCGTTAAATCGTCGTAAATCAGTGAAAATACCAGAAAAACCTTATAAAGGCGTTAAATCGTCGTTAATCAGTGAAAATACCAGAAAAACCTTATAAGAGCGTTAAATTGTCTTAAAACGCTGGAAAATATAGAAAAACCATTAAAAAGTGTTTAACCGTCGTATTACTCTTAAAATCATTGAGAAACCCTTTAAATTTGTCAAATCGTCGTAAAACAGTGAAAATAACAGAAAAGCCTTATAAGAGCGTTAAATCGTCGTAAATCAGTGAAAATACCAGAAAAACCTTATAAGAGCGTTAAATTGTCTTAAAACGCTGGAAAATATAGAAAAACCATTAAAAAGTGTTTAACCGTCGTATTACTCTTAAAATCATTGAGAAACCCTTTAAATTTGTCAAATCGTCGTAAAACAGTGAAAATACCAGATAAACCTTACAAGAGCGTTAAATCGTCGTAAAACAGTGAAAATACCAGAAAAACCTTATAAGAGCGTTAAATCGTCGTAAAACAGTGAAAATACCAGAAAAACCTTAAAAGAGCGTTAAATCGTCTTAAAACGCTGGAAAATATAGAAAAACCATTAAAAAGTGTTACATCGTCGTATTACGCTAAAAATCATTGAAAACCCCTTAAAATTTGTCAAATCGTCGTAAAACATTGAAAATAACAGAAAAGCCTTATAAGAGCGTTAAATCGTCGTAAATCAGTGAAAATACCAGAAAAACCTTATAAAGGCGTTAAATCGTCGTAAAACAGTGAAAATACCAGAAAAACCTTTAAAGAGCGTTAAATCGTCGTAAAACAGTGAAAACACAAGAAAAAAATGGGTGTGTCAAGCCTACGCAAGACAGAAGTGAAACTTCTAGTATTCTTCTCTCTCTCTCTTTTCATTTCATTCTCTCTTTTTTTCTGTCTATTGACATATTTATAAGTAGCATGTGATAAAAAAAATTAAAAGTTATAAAAAAAGAAAAAAAAAATTAGTTAAAGCGGGGATCGAACCTCGGTTCTTCACGACCACAGTCGTGCGCTCTGCCTGTAGACAGCGAAGATGAGTTAGGAGAGTGAGTTAAACTAGGTATATAATATTTACACCTTGCTAATGTTTTCAGTATTATTAGGGCTTTTTTATACTAATTTTCATATATTTATTGGCAGGTAGAGTAGAAATTAATATTGTTTAGCGTTTGCCAACGACCATACCATGTTGAACACACCGGTTCTCGTCCGATCACCGAAGTTAAGCAACATTGGGCGCGGTCAGTACTTGGATGGGTGACCGCTTGGGAACACCGCGTGCCGTTGGCCTATTTTTTATTTTAATTTCATGTTTTTTTTATTTTTTTATCATTACTATAATTAATAATATCATAAAATTCTTTAACTTTTCAAGTATGCTACAGGCCTAAAATATTACTTAGTGGATTGATATTATGGTCAACCATTGAAAAAAAAAATTCCTACAAACTTATTAATGTAATTACGATCTTTTTCAAGCGCGTATGTAATGATTATTTTTATCAACCTCGCACACACCTTGCTAATTTTTTCAATATTATTAGGGCTTTTTTATACTAATTTTCATATATTTATTGGCAGGTAGAATAGAAATTAATATTGTTTAACTTTTGCCAACGACCATACCATTTTGAACACACCGGTTCTCGTCCGATCACCGAAGTTAAGCAACATTGGGCGCGGTCAGTACTTGGATGGGTGACCGCTTGGGAACACCGCGTGCCGTTGGCCCATTTTTTATTTTAATTTTATGTTTTTTTTCATTTTTTTATCGTTAACATCATAAAAAATTTTATATCATTCTTTAACTTTTCAATTATGCTACAGGCCTAAAATATTACTTAGTGGATTGATATTATGGTCAACCATTAAAAAAAAAAAATTCCTTAAAAACAAAAAAATAATATTCCATGGCCGAGAATCGAACTCGGATCAACTGCTTCGAAAGCAACTATGCTGACCATTACACCACCAACGCCAGTTGTCGAGATGAGCTAAGAAGCATTTATATTTTACTATATCAAAAATATCCTTCCTTTGAAAAATAATGATTCTCCATAAAAAAGGAGTGCACTGCCCGGGAATCGAACCCGGGTCGCAAGAATGGGAATCTTGCATGATGTGCTTCCGCATTCCTAAAATAATTGTGAAATTATAAATACATCCCGGCTGCCAAAAGTCCATATTGAAAAATTAACAATTTTATGATTTTTTTCAAGTCACTGCTTGTATTTAATAAAATGAATTCTTAAAAATATCACCTGAAATAATCAAAACACAAATTAAATAAAACAGTATCTCAGAAAATTGACCAAAAATAATTTCCGGTACCGGGAATCGAACCCGAGCCTCCTGGGTGAGAGCCAGGTATCCTAGCCACTAGACCATACTGGACTTGCGAAATTGTGCGAAAATACGTTATTTAACTTGTTTAATAATTACAACGAATTTTGTACACCATTTTTCTGAACGGTGAGCGGTGGTGGGGGTACCCGCTTTTTCGTTTCGATCTTGACTCGGTTTTACTACGTTCCCGAAAATTCATTACGCGGCTAAAGAAGTTTCACTTCAAAAACATTATAAGAGCGTTAAATCGTCGTAAAATAGTGACAATACCAGAAAAACCTTATTAGAGCGTTAAATTGTCTTAAAACGCTGGAAAATATAGAAAAACCATTAAAAAGTGTTTAACCGTCGTATTACACTTAAAATCATTGAGAAACCCTTTATATTTGTCAAATCGTCGGAAAACAGTGAAAATACCAGATAAACCTTACAAAAGCGTTAAATCGTCGTAAAAGAGTGAATATACCAGAAAAACCTTATAAGAGCGTTAAATCGTCGTAAATCAGTGAAAATACCAGAAAAACCTTATAAGAGCGTTAAATTGTCTTAAAACGCTGGAAAATATAGAAAAACCATTAAAAAGTGTTTAACCGTCGTATTACTCTTAAAATAATTGAGAAACCCTTTAAATTTGTTAAATCGTCGTAAAACAGTGAAAATACCAGATAAACCTAACAAGAGCGTTAAATCGTCGTAAAACAGTGAAAATACCAGAAAAACCTTATAAGAGCGTTAAATCGTCGTAAAACAGTGAAAATACCAGAAAAACCTTAAAAGAGCGTTAAATCGTCTTAAAACGCTGGAAAATATAGAAAAACCATTAAAAAGTGTTTAACCGTCGTATTACACTTAAAATCATTGAGAAACCCTTTATATTTGTCAAATCGTCGGAAAACAGTGAAAATACCAGATAAACCTTACAAAAGCGTTAAATCGTCGTAAAAGAGTGAATATACCAGAAAAACCTTAAAAGAGCGTTAAATCGTCGTAAAACAGTGAAAATACCAGAAAAACCTCATAAGAGCGTTAAATCGTCTTAAAACGCTGAAAAATATAGAAAAACCATTAAAAATTGTTATATCGTCGAATTACACTAAAAATCATTGAAAAACCCTAAAAATTTTTCAAATCGTCGTAAAACGGTGAAAATACCAGATAAACCTGACAAGAGCTTGAAATCGTCGTAAAACAGTGAAAATACCAGAAAAACCTTATAAGAGCGTTAAATCGTCGTAAAACAGTGAAAATACCAGAAAAACCTTATAAAAGCAGTAAATCGTCTTAAAACGCTGGAAAATATAGAAAAACCATTAAAAAGTGTTAAATCGTCGAATTACACTAAAAATCATTGAAAAACCCTTAAAATTTGTCAAATCGTCGTAAAACAGTGAAAATATCAGAAAATCTTCATAAGAGCGTTAAATTGTGGTAAAACGGTGAATAGACCAGAAAAACCTTATAAGAGCGTTAAATCGTCTTAAAAATGTGAAAATACCAGAAAATCCTTAGAAGAGCGTTAAATCGTCTGAAAATGCTGGAAAATATAGAAAAACCATTAAAAAGGTTTTTTATCGTCGTATTACACTTAAAATCATTGAAATATCCTTAAAATTTCTTAAATCCTCGTAAAACAGTGAAAATACCAGAAAAACCTTATAAGAGCGTCAAATCGTCGTAAAACAGTGAAAATACCAGAAAAACCTTATTAGAGCGTAAAAATCGTCGTAAAATAGTGAGAATACCAGAAAAACCTTATAAGAGCGTTAAATGGTCTTAAAACGCTGGAAAATATAAAAAACCATTAAAAAGTGTTTAACCGTCGTAATACACTAAAAATCATTGAGAAACCCTTATAAGAGCGTTTAATCGTCGTAAAACAGTGAAAATACCAGAAAAACCTTATACGAGCGTTAAATCGTCGTAAAGCAGTAACAATACCAGAAAAACCTTATAAGAGCGTTAAATGGTCTAAAAACGCTGGAAAATATAGAAAAACCATTAAAAAGTGTTTAATCGTCGTATTAAACTAAAAATCATTGAAAAACCCTTATAAGAGCGTTCAATCGTCGTAAAACCGTGAAAATACCAGAAAAACCTTAGAAGAGCTTTAAATCGTCTTAAAACGCTGGAAAATATAGAAAAACCATTAAAAGTGTTATATCGTCGAATTACACTAAAAATCATTGAAAAACTCTTAAAAATTTGTCAAATCGTCGTAAAACTGTGAAAATACCAGATAAACCTGACAAGAGCGTTAAATCGTCGTAAAACAGTGAAAATACCAGAAAAACCTTATAAGAGCGTTAAATCGTCGTAAAGCAGTGAAAATACCAGAAAAACCTTATAAGAGCGTTAAATGGTCTTCAAACGCTGGAAAATATAAAAAACCATTAAAAAGTGTTTAACCGTCGTAATACACTAAAAATCATTGAAAAACCCTTATAAGAGCGTTAAATCGTCGTAAAACCGTGAAAATACCAGAAAAACCTTAAAAGAGCGTTCGATCGTCGTAAAGCAGTGACAATACCAGAAAAACCTTATTAGAGCGTTAAATGGTCTAAAAACGCTGGAAAATATAGAAAAACCATTAAAAAGTGTTTAATCGTCGTATTAAACTAAAAATCATTGAAAAACCCTTATAAGAGCGTAAAATCGTCGTAAAACAGTGAAAATACCAGAAAAACCTTATAAAGGCGTTTAATCGTCGTAAAACAGTGAAAATACCAGAAAAACCTTATAAGAGCATTAATTCGTCGTAAAACAGTGAAAACACAAGGAAAAACATTATAAGAGCGTTAAATCGTCGTAAAATAGTGACAATACCAGAAAAACCTTATTAAAGCGTTAAATGGTCTTAAAACGCTGGAAAATATAGAAAAACCATTAAAAAGTGTTTACTCGTCGTATTACACTTAAAATCATTGAGTAACCCTTTAAATTTGTCAATTCGTCGTAAAACAGTGAAAATACCAGATAAACCTTACAAGAGCGTTAAATCGTCGTAAAACAGTGAATATACCAGAAAAACCTTATAAGAGCGTTAAATCGTCGTAAAACAGTGAAAATACCAGAAAAACCTTATAAGAGCGTTAAATCGTCTAAAAACGCTGGAAAATATAGAAAAACCATTAAAAAGTGTTATATCGTCGAATTACACTTAAAATCATTGAAATACCCTTAAAATTTGTCAAATCGTCGTAAAACAGTGAAAATACCAGATAAACCTGACAAGAGCGTTAAATCGTCGTAAAACAGTAAAAAATACCAGAAAAACCTTATTAAAGCGGTAAATCGTCTTAAAACGCTGGAAAATATAGAAAAACCATTAAAAAGTGTTAAATCGTCGAATTACACTAAAAATCATTGAAAAACCCTTAAAATTTGTCAAATCGTCGTAAAACAGTGAAAATATCAGAAAAACCTCATAAGAGCGTTAAATCGTCGGAAAAAAGTGAAAATACCAGAAAAACCTTAAAAGAGCGTTAAATCGTCTTTAAACGCTGGAAAATATTGAAAAACCATTAAAAAGTGTTTAATCGTCGTATTACGCTAAAAATCATTGAAAACCCCTTAAAATTTGTCAAATCGTCGTAAAACAGTGAAAATAACAGAAAAGCCTTATAAGAGCGTTTAATCGTCGTAAATCAGTGAAAATACCAGAAAAACCTTATAAAGGCGTTAAATCGTCGTAAAACAGTGAAAATACCAGAAAAACCTTATAAGAGCGTTAAATCGTCGTAAAACAGTGAAAACACAAGAAAAAACATTATAAGGGCGTTAAATCGTCGTAAAATAGTGACAATACCAGAAAAACCTTATAAGAGCGTTAAATTGTCTTGAAACGCTGGAAAATATAGAAAAACCATTAAAAAGTGTTTAACCGTCGTATTACACTTAAAATCATTGAGAAACCCTTTAAATTTGTCAAATCGTCGGAAAACAGTGAAAATACCAGATAAACTTTACAAGAGCGTTAAATCGTCGTAAAACAGTGAATATACCAGAAACACCTTAAAAGACCGTTAAATCGTCGTAAAACAGTGAAAATACCAGAAAAACTTCATAAGAGCGTTAAATTGTCTTAAAACGCTGAAAAATATAGAAAAACCATTAAAAAGTGTTAAATCGTCGTATTACGCTAAAAATCATTGAAAACCCCTTAAAATTTGTCAAATCGTCGTAAAACATTGAAAATAACAGAAAAGCCTTATAAGAGCGTTAAATCGTCGTAAATCAGTGAAAATACCAGAAAAACCTTATAAAGGCGTTAAATCGTCGTAAAACAGTGAAAATACCAGAAAAACCTTTTAAGAGCGTTAAATCGTCGTAAAACAGTGGAAACACAAGAAAAAACATTATAAGAGCGTTAAATCGTCGTAAAATAGTGACAATACCAGAAAAACCTTATTAGAGCGTTAAATTGTCTTAAACGCTGGAAAATATAGAAAAACCATTAAAAAGTGTTTAACCGTCGTATTACACTTAAAATCATTGAGAAACCCTTTAAATTTGTCAAATCGTCGGAAAACAGTGAAAATACCAGATAAACCTTATAAAAGCGTTAAATCGTCGTAAAAGAGTGAATATACCAGAAAAACCTTAAAAGAGCGTTAAATCGTCGTAAAACAGTTAAAATACCAGAAAAACCTCATAAGAGCGTTAAATCGTCTTAAAACGCTGGAAAATATAAAAAAACCATTAAAAAGTGTTTAACCGTCGTAATACACTAAAAATCATTGAGAATCCCTTATAAGAGCGTTTAATCGTCGTAAAACAGTGAAAATACCAGAAAAACCTTATAAGAGCGTTAAATCGTCGTAAAGCAGTGACAATACCAGAAAAACCTTATAAGAGCGTTAAATGGTCTAAAAACGCTGGAAAATATAGAAAAACCATTAAAAATTGTTATATCGTCGAATTACACTAAAAATCATTGAAAAACCCTTAAAATTTGTCAAATCGTCGTAAAACAGTGAAAATACCAGATAAACCTGACAAGAGCGTTAAATCGTCGTAAAACATTGAAAATACCAGAAAAACCTTATAAGAGCGTTAAATCGTCATAAAACGCTGGAAAATATAGAAAAACCATTAAAAATATTTATATCGTCGAATTACACTAAAAATCATTGAAAAACCCTTAAAATTTGTCAAATCGTCGTAAAACAGTGAAAATACCAGATAAACCTGACAAGAGCGTTAAATCGTCGTAAAACATTGAAAATACCAGAAAAACCTTATAAGAGCGTGAAATCGTCGTAAAAAAGCGAAAATACCAGAAAAACCTTATTTAAGCGGTAAATCGTCAGAAAACGCTGGAAAATATAGAAAAACCATTAAAAAGTGTTAAATCGTCGAATTACACTAAAAATCATTCCAAAACCCTTAAAATTTGTCAAAAGTGAAAATATCAGAAAAACCTCATAAGAGCGTTAAATTGTCGTAAAACGGTGAATAGACCAGAAAAACCTTATATAAGCGTTAAATCGTCTTTAAACGCTGGGAAATATAAAAAACCATTAAAAAGTGTGTAACCGTCGTAATACACTAAAAATCATTGAGAAACCCTTATAAGAGCGTTTGATCGTCGTAAAACATTCAAAAAAACCAGATAAACCTTAAAAGAGCGTTAGATCGTCGTAAAACAGTGAAAATACCAGAAAAACCTTATAAAAGCGGTAAATCGTCTTAAAAAGCTAGAAAAATATAGAAAAACCATAAAAAAGTGTTAAATCGTCGAATTACACTAAAAATCATTGAAAAACCCTTAAAATTTGTCAAATCGTCGTAAAATAGTGAAAATACCAGATAAACCTGAAAAGAGCGTTAAATCGTCGTAAAACAGTGAAAATACCCAAAAAACCTTATAAGAGCGTTAAATCGTCGTAAAACAGTGAAAATACCAGAAAAACCTTAAAAGAGCGTTAAATCGTCTTAAAACGCTGGAAAATATAGAAAAACCATTAAAAAGTGTTAAATCGTCGTATTACGCTAAAAATCATTGAAAACCCCTTAAAATTTGTCAAATCGTCGTAAAACAGTGAAAATAACAGAAAAGCCTTATAAGAGCGTTAAATCGTCGTAAAATAGTGACAATACCAGAAAAACCTTATTAGAGCGTTCAATTGTCTTAAAACGCTGGAAAATATAGAAAAACCATTAAAAAGTGTTTAACCGTCGTATTACACTTAAAATCATTGAGAAACCCTTTATATTTGTCAAATCGTCGGAAAACAGTGAAAATACCAGATAAACCTTACAAAAGCGTTAAATCGTTGTAAAAGAGTGAATATACCAGAAAAACCTTATAAGAGCGTTAAATCGTCGTAAAACAGTGAAAATACCAGAAAAACCTTATAAAAGCGGTAAATCGTCTTAAAACGCTGGAAAATATAGAAAAACCATTAAAAAGTGTTAAATCGTCGTATTACGCTAAAAATCATTGAAAACCCCTTAAAATTTGTCAAATCGTCGTAAAACATTGAAAATAACAGAAAAGCCTTATAAGAGCGTTAAATCGTCGTAAATCAGTGAAAATACCAGAAAAACCTTATAAAGGCGTTAAATCGTCGTAAATCAGTGAAAATACCAGAAAAACCTTATAAGAGCGTTAAATTGTCTTAAAACGCTGGAAAATATAGAAAAACCATTAAAAAGTGTTTAACCGTCGTATTACTCTTAAAATCATTGAGAAACCCTTTAAATTTGTCAAATCGTCGTAAAACAGTGAAAATACCAGATAAACCTTACAAGAGCGTTAAATCGTCGTAAAACAGTGAAAATACCAGAAAAACCTTATAAGAGCGTTAAATCGTCGTAAAACAGTGAAAATACCAGAAAAACCTTAAAAGAGCGTTAAATCGTCTTAAAACGCTGGAAAATATAGAAAAACCATTAAAAAGTGTTAAATCGTCGTATTACGCTAAAAATCATTGAAAACCCCTTAAAATTTGTCAAATCGTCGTAAAACATTGAAAATAACAGAAAAGCCTTATAAGAGCGTTAAATCGTCGTAAATCAGTGAAAATACCAGAAAAACCTTATAAAGGCGTTAAATCGTCGTAAAACAGTGAAAATACCAGAAAAACCTTTAAAGAGCGTTAAATCGTCGTAAAACAGTGAAAACACAAGAAAAAACATTATAAGAGCGTTAAATCGTCGTAAAATAGTGACAATACCAGAAAAACCTTATTAGAGCGTTAAATTGTCTTAAAACGCTGGAAAATATAGAAAAACCATTAAAAAGTGTTTAACCGTCGTATTTCACTTAAAATCATTGAGAAACCCTTTAAATTTGTCAAATCGTCGGAAAACAGTGAAAATATAAGAAAAACCTCATAAGAGCGTTAAATCGTCGTAAAACAGTGAAAACACAAGGAAAAACATTATAAGAACGTTAAATCGTCGTAAAATAGTGACAATACCGGAAAAACCTTATTAGAGCGTAAAATTGTCTTAAAACGCTGGAAAATATAGAAAAACCATTAAAAAGTGTTTAACCGTCGTATTTCACTTAAAATCATTGAGAAACCCTTTAAATTTGTCAAATCGTCGGAAAACAGTAAAAATATAAGAAAAACCTCATAAGAGCGTTAAATCGTCGTAAAACAGTGAAAATACCAGAAAAACCTTAAAAAGACGTTAAATCGTCTTTAAACGCTGGAAAATATAGAAAAACCATTAAAAAGTGTTAAATCGTCGTATTACGCTAAAAATCATTGAAAACCCCTTAAAATTTGTCAAATGGTCGTAAAACAGTGAAAATAACAGAAAAGCCTTAAAAGAGCGTTAAATCGTCGTAAATCAGTGAAAATACCAGAAAAACCTTATAAAGGCGTTAAATCGTCGTAAATCAGTGAAAATACCAGAAAAACCTTATAAAGGCGTTAAATCGTCGTAAAACAGTGAAAATACCAGATAAACCTGACAAGAGCGTTAAATCGTCGTAAAACAGTGAAAATACCAGAAAAACCTTATAAGAGCGTCAAATCGTTGTAAAACAGTGAAAATACCAGAAAAACCTTATAAAAGCGGTAAATCGTCTTAAAACGCTGGAAAATATAGAAAAACCATTAAAAAGTGTTAAATCGTCGAATTACACTAAAAATCATTGAAAAACCTTTAAAATTTGTCAAATCGTCGTAAAACAGTGAAAATATCAGAAAAACCTCAAAAGAGCGTTAAATTGTCGTAAAACGGTGAATAGACCAGAAAAACCTTATAAGAGCGTTAAATCGTCTTAAAAATGTGAAAATACCAGAAAATCCTTTAATGAGCGTTAAATCGTCTTAAAACGCTGGAAAATATAGAAAAACCATTAAAAAGGGTTTAATCGTCGTATTACACTAAAAATCATTGAAAAATCCTTAAAATTTCTTAAACCCTCGTAAAACAGTGAAAATACCAGAAAAACCTTATAAGAGCGTCAAATCGTCGTTAAACAGTGAAAATACCAGAAAAACCTTATTAGAGCGTTAAATCGTCGTAAAATAGTGACAATACCAGAAAAACCTTATAAGAGCGATAAATGGTCTTTAAACGCTGGAAAATATAAAAAAACCATTAAAAAGTGTTTAACCGTCGTAATACACTAAAAATCATTGAGAATCCCTTATAAGAGCGTTTAATCGTCGTAAAACAGTGAAAATACCAGAAAAACCTTATAAGAGCGTTAAATCGTCGTAAAGCAGTGACAATACCAGAAAAACCTTATAAGAGCGTTAAATGGTCTAAAAACGCTGGAAAATATAGAAAAACCATTAAAAATTGTTATATCGTCGAATTACACTAAAAATCATTGAAAAACCCTTAAAATTTGTCAAATCGTCGTAAAACAGTGAAAATACCAGATAAACCTGACAAGAGCGTTAAATCGTCGTAAAACATTGAAAATACCAGAAAAACCTTATAAGAGCGTTAAATCGTCATAAAACGCTGGAAAATATAGAAAAACCATTAAAAATATTTATATCGTCGAATTACACTAAAAATCATTGAAAAACCCTTAAAATTTGTCAAATCGTCGTAAAACAGTGAAAATACCAGATAAACCTGACAAGAGCGTTAAATCGTCGTAAAACATTGAAAATACCAGAAAAACCTTATAAGAGCGTGAAATCGTCGTAAAAAAGCGAAAATACCAGAAAAACCTTATTTAAGCGGTAAATCGTCAGAAAACGCTGGAAAATATAGAAAAACCATTAAAAAGTGTTAAATCGTCGAATTACACTAAAAATCATTCCAAAACCCTTAAAATTTGTCAAAAGTGAAAATATTAGAAAAACCTCATAAGAGCGTTAAATTGTCGTAAAACGGTGAATAGACCAGAAAAACCTTATATAAGCGTTAAATCGTCTTTAAACGCTGGGAAATATAAAAAACCATTAAAAAGTGTGTAACCGTCGTAATACACTAAAAATCATTGAGAAACCCTTATAAGAGCGTTTGATCGTCGTAAAACATTCAAAAAAACCAGATAAACCTTAAAAGAGCGTTAGATCGTCGTAAAACAGTGAAAATACCAGAAAAACCTTATAAAAGCGGTAAATCGTCTTAAAAAGCTAGAAAAATATAGAAAAACCATAAAAAAGTGTTAAATCATCGAATTACACTAAAAATCATTGAAAAACCCTTAAAATTTGTCAAATCGTCGTAAAATAGTGAAAATACCAGATAAACCTGAAAAGAGCGTTAAATCGTCGTAAAACAGTGAAAATACCCAAAAAACCTTATAAGAGCGTTAAATCGTCGTAAAACAGTGAAAATACCAGAAAAACCTTAAAAGAGCGTTAAATCGTCTTAAAACGCTGGAAAATATAGAAAAACCATTAAAAAGTGTTAAATCGTCGTATTACGCTAAAAATCATTGAAAACCCCTTAAAATTTGTCAAATCGTCGTAAAACAGTGAAAATAACAGAAAAGCCTTATAAGAGCGTTAAATCGTCGTAAAATAGTGACAATACCAGAAAAACCTTATTAGAGCGTTAAATTGTCTTAAAACGCTGGAAAATATAGAAAAACCATTAAAAAGTGTTTAACCGTCGTATTACACTTAAAATCATTGAGAAACCCTTTATATTTGTCAAATCGTCGGAAAACAGTGAAAATACCAGATAAACCTTACAAAAGCGTTAAATCGTCGTAAAAGAGTGAATATACCAGAAAAACCTTATAAGAGCGTTAAATCGTCGTAAAACAGTGAAAATACCAGAAAAACCTTATAAAAGCGGTAAATCGTCTTAAAACGCTGGAAAATATAGAAAAACCATTAAAAAGTGTTAAATCGTCGTATTACGCTAAAAATCATTGAAAACCCCTTAAAATTTGTCAAATCGTCGTAAAACATTGAAAATAACAGAAAAGCCTTATAAGAGCGTTAAATCGTCGTAAATCAGTGAAAATACCAGAAAAACCTTATAAAGGCGTTAAATCGTCGTAAATCAGTGAAAATACCAGAAAAACCTTATAAGAGCGTTAAATTGTCTTAAAACGCTGGAAAATATAGAAAAACCATTAAAAAGTGTTTAACCGTCGTATTACTCTTAAAATCATTGAGAAACCCTTTAAATTTGTCAAATCGTCGTAAAACAGTGAAAATACCAGATAAACCTTACAAGAGCGTTAAATCGTCGTAAAACAGTGAAAATACCAGAAAAACCTTATAAGAGCGTTAAATCGTCGTAAAACAGTGAAAATACCAGAAAAACCTTTAAAGAGCGTTAAATCGTCGTAAAACAGTGAAAACACAAGAAAAAACATTATAAGAGCGTTAAATCGTCGTAAAATAGTGACAATACCAGAAAAACCTTATTAGAGCGTTAAATTGTCTTAAAACGCTGGAAAATATAGAAAAACCATTAAAAAGTGTTTAACCGTCGTATTACACTTAAAATCATTGAGAAACCCTTTATATTTGTCAAATCGTCGGAAAACAGTGAAAATACCAGATAAACCTTACAAAAGCGTTAAATCGTCGTAAAAGAGTGAATATACCAGAAAAACCTTATAAGAGCGTTAAATCGTCGTAAAACAGTGAAAATACCAAAAAAACCTTATAAAAGCGGTAAATCGTCTTAAAACGCTGGAAAATATAGAAAAACCATTAAAAAGTGTTAAATCGTCGTATTACGCTAAAAATCATTGAAAACCCCTTAAAATTTGTCAAATCGTCGTAAAACATTGAAAATAACAGAAAAGCCTTATAAGAGCGTTAAATCGTCGTAAATCAGTGAAAATACCAGAAAAACCTTATAAAGGCGTTAAATCGTCGTTAATCAGTGAAAATACCAGAAAAACCTTATAAGAGCGTTAAATTGTCTTAAAACGCTGGAAAATATAGAAAAACCATTAAAAAGTGTTTAAACCGTCGTATTACTCTTAAAATCATTGAGAAACCCTTTAAATTTGTCAAATCGTCGTAAAACAGTGAAAAATACCAGATAAACCTTACAAGAGCGTTAAATCGTCGTAAAACAGTGAAAATACCAGAAAAACCTTATAAGAGCGTTAAATCGTCGTAAAACAGTGAAAATACCAGAAAAACCTTAAAAGAGCGTTAAATCGTCTTAAAACGCTGGAAAATATAGAAAAACCATTAAAAAGTGTTAAATCGTCGTATTACGCTAAAAATCATTGAAAACCCCTTAAAATTTGTCAAATCGTCGTAAAACATTGAAAATAACAGAAAAGCCTTATAAGAGCGTTAAATCGTCGTAAATCAGTGAAAATACCAGAAAAACCTTATAAAGGCGTTAAATCGTCGTAAAACAGTGAAAATACCAGAAAAACCTTTAAAGAGCGTTAAATCGTCGTAAAACAGTGAAAACACAAGAAAAAACATTATAAGAGCGTTAAATCGTCGTAAAATAGTGACAATACCAGAAAAACCTTATTAGAGCGTTAAATTGTCTTAAAACGCTGGAAAATATAGAAAAACCATTAAAAAGTGTTTAACCGTCGTATTACACTTAAAATCATTGAGAAACCCTTTATATTTGTCAAATCGTCGGAAAACAGTGAAAATACCAGATAAACCTTACAAAAGCGTTAAATCGTCGTAAAAGAGTGAATATACCAGAAAAACCTTATAAGAGCGTTAAATCGTCGTAAAACAGTGAAAATACCAGAAAAACCTTATAAAAGCGGTAAATCGACTTAAAACGCTGGAAAATATAGAAAAACCATTAAAAAGTGTTAAATCGTCGTATTACGCTAAAAATCATTGTAAACCCCTTAAAATTTGTCAAATCGTCGTAAAACATTGAAAATAACAGAAAAGCCTTATAAGAGCGTTAAATCGTCGTAAATCAGTGAAAATACCAGAAAAACCTTATAAAGGCGTTAAATCGTCGTTAATCAGTGAAAATACCAGAAAAACCTTATAAGAGCGTTAAATTGTCTTAAAACGCTGGAAAATATAGAAAAACCATTAAAAAGTGTTTAACCGTCGTATTACTCTTAAAATCATTGAGAAACCCTTTAAATTTGTCAAATCGTCGTAAAACAGTGAAAATAACAGAAAAGCCTTATAAGAGCGTTAAATCGTCGTAAATCAGTGAAAATACCAGAAAAACCTTATAAGAGCGTTAAATTGTCTTAAAACGCTGGAAAATATAGAAAAACCATTAAAAAGTGTTTAACCGTCGTATTACTCTTAAAATCATTGAGAAACCCTTTAAATTTGTCAAATCGTCGTAAAACAGTGAAAATACCAGATAAACCTTACAAGAGCGTTAAATCGTCGTAAAACAGTGAAAATACCAGAAAAACCTTATAAGAGCGTTAAATCGTCGTAAAACAGTGAAAATACCAGAAAAACCTTAAAAGAGCGTTAAATCGTCTTAAAACGCTGGAAAATATAGAAAAACCATTAAAAAGTGTTACATCGTCGTATTACGCTAAAAATCATTGAAAAACCCCTTAAAATTTGTCAAATCGTCGTAAAACATTGAAAATAACAGAAAAGCCTTATAAGAGCGTTAAATCGTCGTAAATCAGTGAAAATACCAGAAAAACCTTATAAAGGCGTTAAATCGTCGTAAAACAGTGAAAATACCAGAAAAACCTTTAAAGAGCGTTAAATCGTCGTAAAACAGTGAAAACACAAGAAAAAACATTATAAGAGCGTTAAATCGTCGTAAAATAGTGACAATACCAGAAAAACCTTATTAGAGCGTTAAATTGTCTTAAAACGCTGGAAAATATAGAAAAACCATTAAAAAGTGTTTAACCGTCGTATTACACTTAAAATCATTGAGAAACCCTTTATATTTGTCAAATCGTCGGAAAAACAGTGAAAATACCAGATAAACCTTACAAAAGCGTTAAATCGTCGTAAAAGAGTGAATATACCAGAAAAACCTTATAAGAGCGTTAAATCGTCGTAAATCAGTGAAAATACCAGAAAAAACCTTATAAGAGCGTTAAATTGTCTTAAAACGCTGGAAAATATAGAAAAACCATTAAAAAGTGTTTAACCGTCGTATTACTCTTAAAATCATTGAGAAACCCTTTAAATTTGTTAAATCGTCGTAAAACAGTGAAAATACCAGATAAACCTAACAAGAGCGTTAAATCGTCGTAAAACAGTGAAAATACCAGAAAAACCTTATAAGAGCGTTAAATCGTCGTAAAACAGTGAAAATACCAGAAAAACCTTAAAAGAGCGTTAAATCGTCTTAAAACGCTGGAAAATATAGAAAAACCATTAAAAAGTGTTTAACCGTCGTATTACACTTAAAATCATTGAGAAACCCTTTATATTTGTCAAATCGTCGGAAAACAGTGAAAATACCAGATAAACCTTACAAAAGCGTTAAATCGTCGTAAAAGAGTGAATATACCAGAAAAACCTTAAAAGAGCGTTAAATCGTCGTAAAACAGTGAAAATACCAGAAAAAACCTCATAAGAGCGTTAAATCGTCTTAAAACGCTGAAAAATATAGAAAAACCATTAAAAATTGTTATATCGTCGAATTACACTAAAAATCATTGAAAAACCCTAAAAATTTTTCAAATCGTCGTAAAACGGTGAAAATACCAGATAAACCTGACAAGAGCTTGAAATCGTCGTAAAACAGTGAAAATACCAGAAAAACCTTATAAGAGCGTTAAATCGTCGTAAAACAGTGAAAATACCAGAAAAACCTTATAAAAGCAGTAAATCGTCTTAAAACGCTGGAAAATATAGAAAAACCATTAAAAAGTGTTAAATCGTCGAATTACACTAAAAATCATTGAAAAACCCTTAAAATTTGTCAAATCGTCGTAAAACAGTGAAAATATCAGAAAATCTTCATAAGAGCGTTAAATTGTGGTAAAACGGTGAATAGACCAGAAAAACCTTATAAGAGCGTTAAATCGTCTTAAAAATGTGAAAATACCAGAAAATCCTTAGAAGAGCGTTAAATCGTCTGAAAATGCTGGAAAATATAGAAAAACCATTAAAAAGGTTTTTTATCGTCGTATTACACTTAAAATCATTGAAATATCCTTAAAATTTCTTAAATCCTCGTAAAAACAGTGAAAATACCAGAAAAACCTTATAAGAGCGTCAAATCGTCGTAAAACAGTGAAAATACCAGAAAAACCTTATTAGAGCGTAAAAATCGTCGTAAAATAGTGAGAATACCAGAAAAACCTTATAAGAGCGTTAAATGGTCTTAAAACGCTGGAAAATATAAAAAACCATTAAAAAGTGTTTAACCGTCGTAATACACTAAAAATCATTGAGAAACCCTTATAAGAGCGTTTAATCGTCGTAAAACAGTGAAAATACCAGAAAAACCTTATACGAGCGTTAAATCGTCGTAAAGCAGTAACAATACCAGAAAAACCTTATAAGAGCGTTAAATGGTCTAAAAACGCTGGAAAATATAGAAAAACCATTAAAAAGTGTTTAATCGTCGTATTAAACTAAAAATCATTGAAAAACCCTTATAAGAGCGTTCAATCGTCGTAAAACCGTGAAAATACCAGAAAAACCTTAGAAGAGCTTTAAATCGTCTTAAAACGCTGGAAAATATAGAAAAACCATTAAAAAGTGTTATATCGTCGAATTACACTAAAAATCATTGAAAAACTCTTAAAATTTGTCAAATCGTCGTAAAACTGTGAAAATACCAGATAAACCTGACAAGAGCGTTAAATCGTCGTAAAACAGTGAAAATACCAGAAAAACCTTATAAGAGCGTTAAATCGTCGTAAAGCAGTGAAAATACCAGAAAAAACCTTATAAGAGCGTTAAATGGTCTTCAAACGCTGGAAAATATAAAAAAACCATTAAAAAGTGTTTAACCGTCGTAATACACTAAAAATCATTGAAAAACCCTTATAAGAGCGTTAAATCGTCGTAAAACCGTGAAAATACCAGAAAAACCTTAAAAGAGCGTTCGATCGTCGTAAAGCAGTGACAATACCAGAAAAACCTTATTAGAGCGTTAAATGGTCTAAAAACGCTGGAAAATATAGAAAAACCATTAAAAAGTGTTTAATCGTCGTATTAAACTAAAAATCATTGAAAAAACCCTTATAAGAGCGTAAAATCGTCGTAAAACAGTGAAAATACCAGAAAAACCTTATAAAGGCGTTTAATCGTCGTAAAACAGTGAAAATACCAGAAAAACCTTATAAGAGCATTAATTCGTCGTAAAACAGTGAAAACACAAGGAAAAACATTATAAGAGCGTTAAATCGTCGTAAAATAGTGACAATACCAGAAAAACCTTATTAAAGCGTTAAATGGTCTTAAAACGCTGGAAAATATAGAAAAACCATTAAAAAGTGTTTACTCGTCGTATTACACTTAAAATCATTGAGTAACCCTTTAAATTTGTCAATTCGTCGTAAAACAGTGAAAATACCAGATAAACCTTACAAGAGCGTTAAATCGTCGTAAAACAGTGAATATACCAGAAAAACCTTATAAGAGCGTTAAATCGTCGTAAAACAGTGAAAATACCAGAAAAACCTTATAAGAGCGTTAAATCGTCTAAAAACGCTGGAAAATATAGAAAAACCATTAAAAAGTGTTATATCGTCGAATTACACTTAAAATCATTGAAATACCCTTAAAATTTGTCAAATCGTCGTAAAACAGTGAAAATACCAGATAAACCTGACAAGAGCGTTAAATCGTCGTAAAACAGTAAAAATACCAGAAAAACCTTATTAAAGCGGTAAATCGTCTTAAAACGCTGGAAAATATAGAAAAACCATTAAAAAGTGTTAAATCGTCGAATTACACTAAAAATCATTGAAAACCCTTAAAATTTGTCAAATCGTCGTAAAACAGTGAAAATATCAGAAAAACCTCATAAGAGCGTTAAATCGTCGGAAAAAAGTGAAAATACCAGAAAAACCTTAAAAGAGCGTTAAATCGTCTTTAAACGCTGGAAAATATTGAAAAACCATTAAAAAGTGTTTAATCGTCGTATTACGCTAAAAATCATTGAAAACCCCTTAAAATTTGTCAAATCGTCGTAAAACAGTGAAAATAACAGAAAAGCCTTATAAGAGCGTTTAATCGTCGTAAATCAGTGAAAATACCAGAAAAACCTTATAAAGGCGTTAAATCGTCGTAAAACAGTGAAAATACCAGAAAAACCTTATAAGAGCGTTAAATCGTCGTAAAACAGTGAAAACACAAGAAAAAACATTATAAGGGCGTTAAATCGTCGTAAAATAGTGACAATACCAGAAAAACCTTATAAGAGCGTTAAATTGTCTTGAAACGCTGGAAAATATAGAAAAACCATTAAAAAGTGTTTAACCGTCGTATTACACTTAAAATCATTGAGAAACCCTTTAAATTTGTCAAATCGTCGGAAAACAGTGAAAATACCAGATAAACTTTACAAGAGCGTTAAATCGTCGTAAAACAGTGAATATACCAGAAACACCTTAAAAGACCGTTAAATCGTCGTAAAACAGTGAAAATACCAGAAAAACTTCATAAGAGCGTTAAATTGTCTTAAAACGCTGAAAAATATAGAAAAACCATTAAAAAGTGTTAAATCGTCGTATTACGCTAAAAATCATTGAAAACCCCTTAAAATTTGTCAAATCGTCGTAAAACATTGAAAATAACAGAAAAGCCTTATAAGAGCGTTAAATCGTCGTAAATCAGTGAAAATACCAGAAAAACCTTATAAAGGCGTTAAATCGTCGTAAAACAGTGAAAATACCAGAAAAACCTTTTAAGAGCGTTAAATCGTCGTAAAACAGTGGAAACACAAGAAAAAACATTATAAGAGCGTTAAATCGTCGTAAAATAGTGACAATACCAGAAAAACCTTATTAGAGCGTTAAATTGTCTTAAACGCTGGAAAATATAGAAAAACCATTAAAAAGTGTTTAACCGTCGTATTACACTTAAAATCATTGAGAAACCCTTTAAATTTGTCAAATCGTCGGAAAAACAGTGAAAATACCAGATAAACCTTATAAAAGCGTTAAATCGTCGTAAAAGAGTGAATATACCAGAAAAACCTTAAAAGAGCGTTAAATCGTCGTAAAACAGTTAAAATACCAGAAAAACCTCATAAGAGCGTTAAATCGTCTTAAAACGCTGAAAAATATAGAAAAAACCATTAAAAATTGTTATATCGTCGAATTACACTAAAAATCATTGAAAAACCCTAAAAATTTTTCAAATCGTCGTAAAACGGTGAAAATACCAGATAAACCTGACAAGAGCTTGAAATCGTCGTAAAACAGTGAAAATACCAGAAAAACCTTATAAGAGCGTTAAATCGTCGTAAAACAGTGAAAATACCAGAAAAACATGATAAAAGCGGTAAATCGTCTTAAAACGCTGGAAAATATAGAAAAACCATTAAAAAGTGTTAAATCGTCGAATTA